>NW_026057577.1:85246923-85495569 GCF_023721935.1 Panthera uncia
ATGAAAGGTCAAGAAAGCATTATCAAGTAAAAACATGTTTCTTTTTAATTAAGAGTCTTGCAGCTCCTTGTATAAATGTGTATGATTCACTTGGCACACCTAGAAATTTATTGTTTCATCTTCCTGTCCACTTTCACTTTTCCTGATACAGATGAAACATGACGAAAAACAGGAATGAGACCATGATATCAGAATTCCTTCCTTGGCAAGGCCGTGCAGGACCAAGTCTGAAGTGCACATAGGGAGCCTATTGCTGTATTCCAGGCTCTTGGCTCATGTGAATGTTCAAAAATCTCGTAGGTGTTTGGAGCCTGAGCGGCAGTCCTGCTCTGGAATTGCAGAAAATGCCAAGGAGACAGCTTTGTAGGGTAGCCCTCCCCATGGTTTAGGAATGTCTGTTGCTTCTTTCTTTTTAATAGCGAATTTTTTTGTCATTCAAAATACAAAATAATACAAGTGATGATACAAGAAACAATACTAGTGACGGCTCATGTGTTTGTGTTTTCCATAGTGCACAGCCCTTCCTCACTTCTCAATCTCCTTGCCATCCTCTATCTCCCAGGCCTACTTTCTCACAAGTTTGCAGTTGTACAACCATCTTGGTCAATTTCAATATGCATGTTGACAATATATTGTATAGACTGGGTTCAGTATATTCAAGTATATATTCAAGTATAAGGGACTTGTCTCTATTCCACACTCTGCTCCCTTTATTTCTGCCTGGATTTTGCCATTATCTAGAACTGTCCCATACCTGAAATCTACTTTTAGAAAAAATTTTCCCTTTAGTAATAATTGATCATTTCAGAAATTTTGAAAAAAAAAACACGCACAATCCTATCATCTAGAACCATGTCAGAGTTTATTAGTGCCTATTCCACCTTTTAAATTAGGGAATCCAGCAGTGGGAATGGGTTTAATTCTTGTTGGCTCCTCCACCTCCTTCTAGGGATTTAAGTATGGTTTTATCTGGTCCTGCTAACTCAGTTCCACTCTCTACTCATTTTTCACCTTCCAAAATTCTTGACATCTCTTTTTCTGCTGTATCTCCTTCTTTTAATCCTTGTAGGGTTGTATCTTCTTGTTTCTTTTATCAGTTTTTGGGAGGGAGCAGAGATAAACAAGTGTTTTCAGTCTGCCATGTTAAACTTCCCAGTTACCATCAGTTCTCAGCACTGGCCCACTCAGCTTTGCTTCCTACCTTCCTAATCACCCTTTACCATCTCCTTCACCCCCTTCACTCTATTTTTCCCACTGCATGTGCCAGTATCCAGACATACCCACCCTTTGATGTTACACTTGGGGAATCAAGATCCTTAAAAAACAATATGGAACCTGCCACTGTTCTTGTGACCTGTCACTTGTGGTCTTAACTATACACTAACGCCATTCAACATGGGCATCTGGGTGGTTCAGTTGTTTAATTATCCAACTCTTGGTTTCAACTCAGGTCATGATCTCACAGCTTGTGGTTCGAAGCCCACATCAGGCTCTGCGCTGGTAGCATGGCGCCTGCTTGGGGTTCTCTCTCCCTCTCTCTCTGTCCCTTCACCACTCAAACTCTCTCAAAATAAATAAATAAACATTTTTTAAAAAGAGCCATTCAACAATCTTCTGAGGTTTTCTTCTCTTTCTTTTTGCAATCCCTCAGCCACAGTTCTAAGCTTTCACTATGCTTTTCAGATCATGAAGTACAGGTCTCTGGAAGTTTATTGCCTGAGTTTGCATCCTGGTTCTAGAATTTACTAACTCAGTGACCCTGAGCATCCTGCCTAACTTCTCGCTGTCTAAAAATCACTCGTCTATAGGATAGCGGTGATAATAGTTATTAATATAGTTACAGGGACTACTTGAATCATAGGAATATTATACTGATTAAATGTGTTAACGGATCTAAAGCTTCTAGAAGAGTTTCTTATATATAAAAAGTGTTATAACCCCTTTCCTTAAATAAGTAAACTAGTTCCCTTCTACTCAGAGAAAATCAAAGCTACTCATTGTTAACTCCATTATTTTATCACATACTCTTCACAAATGTTTACACCTGTGTACGTATTTCTTTCCTTCTTCCCTATTTCAGAGGAAAATGTGCACTACTACAAAATAAAGTACACATGATATGTATAAGGTAATGTCTGTATAGGAAACTTGTAGTACCTAAGGCATCCCAACACCCTAAGAAGGCTTTCAGGAAGAAATGACACAGCTGGGTTTTGAAGAATGGATATGAGCCAGATGACAGCCTGGAGAAAGCACTTTAGGCAAAATGAATCTCCTGTACAAACATGTTAGGATATACACAGTATGCCACTTTGAGAACTATAACCATTTTTAATGGAGCAAAGAATCCCTATGTGTGAATGGAATACATGTGGGGATTTCTCTTCTTTTTATACAGCACTTCTGAGCATTTTATTAGCTGATTTACATTCTTTTTCATTCAGTTTTTAAATCTATATCTTCTCCTCAAGTTGTACATCTCATGTGGTTTGGAATGACGTCATATACTTCCTTTGACTGCTCATGATATATACCACATTGCCAAATGTGTTGTAAGCCTCAGTAAATAATTATGAAATAATTAATTTTTTGAAACTCAAAGATATTTGCATTACTTCACTCAATAATTTTTTTAGTAATCAAGAAAGAGTTAATTTAAATAGTCATGCTTTTAAATTGACAGTAAACATGTAAACATGAGAGACATTAACATAAATTGGAGCTTCACATTATACCTATAGTTAATAGAAATAGAACAATGAATGCATGTAGAGAACATAATGATTTTATATGCTCTCATGCTAACGTGATAGTCCATATGAAGATGCAACAAAGTAATATATTCTTTAAGATGAAACTTCTTTTATTAAATGTATGCATGCTTACAAAATTTTGATGCATTCAAAAAGCAATGTTGATCAATGGTAATGCTTATATTAAACCGAGTTTGCACAATTATTAGGGGAAAAACTCCCCTAGAATAGCTTTTACTTCTGCCTTTCAAGTGCAGAAACTGGAATGTATGTCTTCTGCATCAGGAGCTTCCCCCTCTGTACTTCTCCTTTCCACTCCATATTGGAGTCATTATCCTTTCCACTTTAAAGCCTCTAGAGCCCTTCGACCTCCTGTGTCACATCATGCTGTTGAAAGATGGAACCTAGCTAATGCAATTTGGATATGCTTTTCTTAATGCCTCCACCTTTTTGATACTTCTACTGCCTTTTTTTCAGTTGCCCAGAGTCCTTTTTCTGAAAATTCCCTTCATTTTATGGACAAACAGGAAATGATGATAATATGAGCCATTTATATATGATGAGTTTTGACGAGTTACATATTAATATTAAAACATTTGAGTCAAATGTTCCTTCAGTCATGATTTACATGTCAATTGCTTTTTTCTTCTGATGGCGAAATGTAGGTTTTTGTTTCTGTCTAAGGAATTTAGGTTTTCTGCCAGCAAGTGAAGAAATGTGTAAGTTGTGTTCTTCAGGGATATTCTGAAGGACAAAAGCTCTAGTAAAATAAAATTCTGTAAATAGCCTGGTCATTTGGTGTTGTCTCCTCTGGACACTCAAATCTTCACTCTAATGATCAGGAATAGTACATTCACTTCAGGTACTTAGGAGCACTTATCTACTTTAGACTTTGTGGAAATGGAAATGGAAATGTCAGATATAATTGAACCACTTTTTGAAAAACCCTGACACAAGCATAAAAATGCATGGGGTTGTGGCCTGCCTTTTTTGAATTAGTCTTCTGCCAGATTCTATGAGTCTCCTTTGGAGACACCTAATATACTTTACCTGTGGCTATATTACTTGCTTCTGTGTGTCAGTTTAATTCTTCTAAAGATAATAAAATTTGTTACACATTTATCCTGTACAAATCACAAGGGCCACTCTATATCTTTGATAGTTCACTACCCGACTCCTTTGATCTGTCCAATGTTTCCCTGACCCATCTTACAATGTAAATTTTTCGAATTATTAACTCTGAGCTTCTCCCCAGGATTTCTCTTCTTAGGTTCCTTAGCTTGTCTGTGTTCTTTATTCTTCATGATCTCTTTCTCCATTTGGATTCATGATGCTACATAGTGGGGAGCTCTTCCCACAAAGGGGCACCTGCACTCCTCCCTTCGCCCCTCCCGCTCCACCACAGGCTGCCCAGACCAGGTCAGCACACCCCACCTGACCAGATTCCTCCCCTATGCTGTTGCCTGTCACAGATGCTCAGCACATCTTGCTTATTACCTCTCCAGCCTGGCCTAGAGCCCTGGAAGGCTCCAGGCCCATTGTCTGTGCTAGTGACAGCAACTCAGAACACACCCAACCTGTTCCCAAAGCATCTGCATATCCTTCACCTCATTGGAACCTCACAACATCCCTGTGAAGAGGACAGGAGGGGGTTTTGTGCTTATTTTGCAGATGAGAAAGGGAAGCCTAAGAGAGGAAGGTGGTTTCCCAACACTGTATGAGACAAGGGGGTGGAGGCTGAACTCACCCCAAGGTTTGGCTAAATCCCTTGTATTTACTGAGAACTACTAATTTTTGAAATCATAAATTCAGGCATCCTTCTCTCGTGCTACTAATTCCTATTCCTCAAGCTTTTTCACTTTATTATTTCTCCATAGAATATGGGTGATTACATGCTACAGTAGTTAATGGCATAGTCTCTGAAGCTAGATTTCCTGGGTTTAAATCCTATCCCTATCACTTAAATATATATAACTTCGTGCAAATTGATTAGTATTTGGAGCCCTTAATTCCCTCATCTACATATAGAAGGAAAAGCATCTAATTCACCAATAATTGGAGAGCTCTGATAGGTAGAGTAATAACGTTTATTGAATACATATTATATGCCAGACACTATTTTACATGTTTTAATATGAATTAATTTAATTTTCAAAGCAATCCTATGAGTTAGATGTTATGTACTATCTTTTTCACTATCTACAAACTGCTTCATCCATTTTTCTTATTTCAGCATAGTTTCTATCAGGATGAAAATTTTTCCTCTACTACCTTAGGTTGAAATGAATGGGTGCCTGCAAATTAACTAACAAGAGACAGATTAACAGGGGAAAAGACAAAGTTTATTCATATGCAAATAGAAGAGCACAAAAGAAGTGGTTTTCTGAACACCTAGAAGTAGGGGTTTGTTTAACAACTTTATAGAGGGAAACAAACAAATGGACTTTTAGGAAAGAAAACTGGGCTTTGTGGGAAACAAACGGAAAGTATGACAGTTTGTGATAATGTTTCTTTATGCAGCCTCTCATCTTGGTGCTAATGATTAGTTTCCTCTCTAGGGGATTATGGCAACGGTGTGTTTTGAGAGGCATATTTTGTCAGCCAAAGAAATTTAGATGATATTTGTTCAGAATTGTTTAGTTTAAAATAATCTTTGTGCCAGTCCAGAGAGCTGAGAATCTATACATTTCCAGGGCATTTAAATTTTTTGCTAACAATCTCAAATACCATATAATATCATTCTATTGCATGGTGAGGGTAGTATGACAGCTCTGGATCAAGCTAAGAATCTACTTTGTCCATTCTTACATCTAAGGGAGTGAATTTTGTAGAATTGTTGTAAGATGTGTTAGTCTGTGCAGGGCGCCATAAAAAAATATTGCAGACTGGATATCTTAAACACACTTATTTTCTTACAGTTCAGGAAGCTGGAGTCCTAGATCAAGGTCTGGTAGGACTGATTTCTGATGAGAGCTCTCTTCCTAGCTTGCAGATAGCCACTTTCTCATGTATTCTCATATGGTGAAGTGAGAGTGATCTCTGATGTCCCTTCCTCTTTTATAAGAACATCATTTCAATTTAATCACCTTTTTAATGGCTCTTATCTCTCATAAGGCTTCAACATATGAATTTGGGGGGAAACCCAGATATTCAGACCATAACACATGACCATACAGATAGGTAAAACTATAAATTCATGTGATAGACTTTGCCCACACCTTCAAAATAAGCCACAATCCTTTAATTTTTTATTATTCAATTTTTTCCTCCCATTCTTCACAGTACTATTTAAAATCTTTACCCTCTTCAATCTTTGGTCTTATCATCTCCACAGGTCCTGGGCCAAAGACTTCTCTTATTTAACTTATAAAATAGAAATATAACAACTTCTGTTATGTAACCTGCAAAAATCTTTTCATGCTCATTTGAAAGATTTCAAATGGAAGAATTATTTAATCTTGCTTAAACCTAATTCCTCTACTTGTTTTCTGGATGTCATCCTTTTCCATCTACTCAGGGATCACTTCTCACTCCTACAATTCACTGTTTCCTTCTACAGGCACCTTCCAACCAGGATTTAAATACACTATGTGTTACCCATCTCAAAAGTATAAAACAGAAAACTTCCCTAGCTTCCATGTCTTCCTTCAGCTACCAGCCTCTCTCCATCCATTCACCGCTTCAGAAACAAACTTCCTACAGTTTTGTGTGTACTTATTCTTTCCTCCTAGAATTTGTTTCAAAACCCATAACAGTCTGGCTTCAATCTCCACAATTCCACAAAAATGCTATGACCAGAAAAAGCAACTTGACAGCATATTCAGGATGCTTTTCGATATTGACCTTTGCTACATTTGATCCTGTTAACTTCATATTCCTTCCTGGAAGACTTTCTTCTCTTGCATCTGAAGATGCAATTCTCTTCTGGTTTCTAGCTGCCATTCTGGTATCTTGCATTCAATTGTTTTTGTGAAGTCTTCTTCTGACTTTCTGCAAAATGTTGGTGTTCCTAAGGATTCTATACTAGGCCCTCTTTTCTTCTTCCTCTAGACACTTATATTTAATAATCTCATCCACTCCTATGACTTCAATTCTACCATGTTGACTTTTTAAATTTCAAGTTTTTGTTTAAATTCTATTTAGTTAACATATATGGTAAAATTCATTACAGATGTAGAATTTAGTGATTCATCACTTACACACATATCATCCAGTGCTCATCACAACAGTGCCCTCCTTAATACCTACCACCCATTTAGCCCATCTCCCTGCCTACCTCCCTCCATCGACACCTCACTTTTTTCTCTTGGTTAAGACTCTCCTATTGTTTTCTTCCCCTGTCTCTTTTTTTCCCTTCCCCTATGTTCATCTCTTTTGTTTCTTAAATTCCACATATGAATGAATCTTATGGTAATTATCTTTCTCTGACTTATTTCATTTAGCATAATATACTCTAACTCCATCCACATTGTTGCACATGGCAAGATTTCATTCTTTTTTGATGGCTGAGAAATATTCCATATTTAATTATATATATATATATATATATATGTGTGTGTGTGTGTGTGTGTGTGTGTGCGCACGCACACACATATGTATACCACATCTTCTTTATCTATTCATTAGTCAGTAGACATTTGTGCTCTTTCCATAGTTTGGCTAATGTTGATAATGCTGCTATAAACATCAGGGTGCATGTGCCCCTTTCAGTCAGTATTTTTGTATCCTTTGGTAAATACCTAGTAGTGCAATTGCTGGTTTATAGGGGAGTTCTATTTTTAACTTTCTGATGAATCTCCATACTGTTTTCCAGAGTGGCTGCATCCGTTTGCATTCCTATCAACAGTGTAAGAAGGCTTCCCTTTCTGTGCATCCTTGCCAACATCTTTTGTTTCCTATGTTGTTAATTTTACCCATTCTGACAGGTGTGAGGTGGTATCTCATGGTGGTTTTGATTTGTATTTCCCTGATGATGAGTGATGTTGAGCATCTTTTCCTGTGTCTGTTAGCCATCTGGATGTCTTCTTTGGGAAAAAATGTTTGTTCATGTCTTCCACCCATTTCTTAACTAGAGTATTTATTTTTGAGGTGTTGAGTTTGACTCAACAAAGCAGGAAAAAATATCCAATGAAAAAAAGTGTCTTCAACAAATGGTGTTGGAAAAACTGGACAGCAACAGGCAGAAGAAGGAAACTGGACCACTTTGTTACCCCATAGACAAAAACAAATTCAAAATAAATGAAAGGCCTAAATGTGAGACTGGAAACTATCAAAATCCCAGATGAGAACACAGGCAGCAACCTCTTTGAGGTTGCAACTTCTTACTACACACGTCTCCTGAAACAAGTGAAAAAAAAAAAAAACAAAAACGAACTATTGGTATTTGATCAAGATAAAAAGCTTCTGCACAGCAAAGGAAACAATCAACAAAACTAAAAGACAACCTAAGGAATGGGAGAAGATATTTGTAAAAGATGTATCTGATAAAGGGTTAGAATCCCAAATCTATATAGACTGATGGATCTAAATTGCTTTATCTCCCTCCATTTATCTTTCCTGAGCTTCACTCAGGAGTAAGCAGGTTCATTCAATGGCCCACTAAATATTTCTGGATTTCCTACAAGCACACATAATAGTCAACATAGAAAAAATAAGATTCATGTCATTTTATGCAAAACTACTCCTCCTCCAGTGATTTATAACATAAATTCAGTCATTTATTCATGCTAGAAACCAAGAAATTATCCTCACGCATCCAGAAATGACATACTCAGACACTCCTATCCATAATCTGTTCACTGCTATCTTTCCCACTTCCCTTCTAGATGATCACCATTAGACTAGTTGACAAAGTATAAATACTGATGTCCTCCCTGCTCAATAATAATATAATTCTTGTATTGCCATGCAATTGTCTAAACACTTACTGCACATTAACTCATTTAACTCTCGTAACAACTGCACCAGGCACGTGTTGTTGTCAGTTCCACTTGACAGTGCTAGAGGGAGGGCTGGAACTAGGGGTTGGGCTCTATAGACAGTCTGAAAAGGATAGAATACCCAAAATATAAGATGAGAAATCACAAAATTCAAACATTAACTAAATAAAGAAAATTAAATAAAGATAATACATACATTTCTCATTCTTTGTTGCAACCAGACTGCAGATTTAGATGGCTAACTAAAGAAAACAACTTCATAGTAGAAGGAATTCCATTTAGACAAGGATGTTTTATATTGCTCCCTTGATGGTTTCAAGAAGAGGAGACAAAATTAAGCAAAAAAAAGTTTTCTTCCCTGATGATAAGCAGACATACTATAGCTTTTGAAGCTTATCCCAGAATCTGATATTAGACTTGCTCTGGTCAAGAAAATAAGTCACATCTGTGTTTCTTCATTCATTAAGGGAGTTTTAAAAGATGGGCAAAATACAGAAAGATGGAACAAGTAAGAGATATGACTATCAGGTGAAAAAATGAATCTTGATTTTATTCCGATGAGGACCCAACATCATGGGTTGGGTCATGAAAACATGTTTTCAAACATCTTTTGCAAAACACCAAAAACTATAAGATCAATGATAGAGGAAGTTGTATCATAGCACAAAAATACAGACTGAAACACTTGGCTGACTCCAGCTTTGGTATCATTACCCGTCCTTGCCCCTCACTATCCCAAACCACAGTAAAAAGAACAAAGAAAATATCAACTCTGAACCTGGATTTAGCTAGTTTTTTAATACTTACACTAAGAAGAATATCTATCTACCTATTTTTAAAATATATATATAATTTTATAATGATTTATGTATACAATTTTAAATGACTGAGACTGTAAATGTTTTTTTTTTTTAATATAAAACTTTATCTGCTCTCCAGGTATTATTTTAATTATGGTCCATGGTATTTTAAAATGTCTTTTTTTTTAAATGTTTATTTATTTGTTTTTGAGAGAGAGATAGAGAGTGAGCAGGGGAGGGACAGAGAGAGAGGGAGACAGAATCCCAAGCAGGCTCCATGCCATCAGCACAGAGCCCAATGTGGGGCTTGAACCCATGAACCATGAGACCATGACCTGAGCCGAAATGAAGAGTTGGATGCTTAACCAACTGAGCCACCCAGGCGCCCCATGTCTTTTGAATTTACATAGAATTGAGTTCAATTTATCCTTCAATTTATTGTAAACTATCATTATCATTCCATACAAGGTTTTCTCTTTATTATTATTTATTACTTTCAATTCCACCTCTCATGCCAGCCACACCTCTCTTTAGGCATCCACCTAATGGGTTTGATATTTGGTTTTCAATATGCATGTATCTTTGGATATAGTATTTGTAATTACAGTGTTTATTTTACATAGGAGGTACTGTGCTATAAACTTATTCTCTCTCTCTCTCTCTCTTTTTTTTTTTTTTTCACTCAGACTTTGCTTGGAGGATCTATGGTGCTATGTATGTGTCAAGTTCATTTTTTTTCTATATGATATGTGCCTACCACATATTGTCACAGACTTTGAGTCTGGAGTTCTCTCTTGTCCAGCAAGAGAGTAGATAAGGAATTAAATATGAGAGAGGCTGATGTCCAGGAGGAGACAAGAGCCCCAAGTAAAGGTCCTTGCTCCGTATTTATTAGGATCAGAAGGCTTACAAATGTGATGATGTGCAGAAAGAGACAATGAAACAGTGAGCATTAACTCACATGTGTGAAAGAAAGGGGGTTTCGAAGATATGCAGTGTTAAGGGTTTGGGTCAATATAAAACAAAATCCCAGTGCTGAGCAGATGGCTGTTTAAGGCAGGCACTAGGCACCATGTCTGTCTATCTTAACTTGCCTATGGGGTAAGACATATAGAGCATGCTACCTCAGGGTCAACAAGACATCTTTCATTTGCCAGTTAGCTCCAGGCAATTTCACCCTGCTGCAGTGGCCTTGAAAGGGCGGGCCTACACTCCATCTTGTTCTGTGTCCTTCACCTAGACCACTCCTCCTCCACTTGAGTAACCTCCCACTCACCCGTTCAAACTTCCTGATCAAAACACGTCCAGCGACCTGCGTAACAGGACTCAGACCCTTCCCCAGCCAATCAGCTGAGGCCACAGCCATTACCTCACCAACTGCCCCTAGACCCCTATAAAACCTTTGTGCTTCTGAAACTCGCTCTCTCTCCCCGGTATCTCACCGCTGCGTTGGTGCAGGTAGGAATTGAGCTCGAGCTAGCTCGAATAAAGGCTCTTTTGCTTTTACATCGGACTCGGCTCCCTGGCGGTATTTGGGGATCACGAATTCTGGGCATAACAGCCTATCACCCTGTTTACCTGTTTACCTATTCTGTACTCTTCCATCCTGTGGAAGTGGCTTCCTACTTTTGTTCTGTGCTGGGAGTGCTTTTGCCCTGTTTACCTATTCTGGATGCTTTCGTCCTAAGCCTTGTTAACCCATCAATGCAAGCTCAGGGGAATTCCTAAACTTATTCCCCACAATATTACTAACCATTTCCCTAAAAATGGACATAACCTATGTTTCTTTCAATTCTCTACTATCATGGGGTATAGAAGTGCCATGATGATAAGACTTGTTATGATTAGAATAAATAATAAATGCAAAATGCATTAGAAAGTTGTTTGACACCCAGCAAAAGCTACCTGAATGGTAACTATATATATGTATTAGCTCCCTTATGAGGGACAGGCCTCAACACCCCCACCCGTCAACCAGGTGGGATATGTGTGATATTCCTCGGGTACTCCTGGCTGCCCAAGAACAAAGGAAAGGGGAAAAACAAATGGTAAGCTAATAAAGAGATCATAGTCCTTCAGGACCTAAGTCTGCATCGCCTGTCCATAGTAATGTGGGAAACAAAGGCAGAAGGAAATGGCAGATAGAAATAAATTTCCTTATAACCTGCAGCCCATTGACAAATACTTGAGGCTGGCAGAGTAAAATGTTTCTCCAGGGACTCCTTATTGTCTTAAGGACCATGTTAATGGTTTGCTAGAGGGAAAAACAACCTTAGCCTGACAATAGCTAGGCCTCCAGTATCCTGTGAGTCTTCTCTAGCAGGTGAAAATCTCACTGGAAACTTCCCTTGGACTTTACCTCACCCCCAACCCCATGGTATAAAACCAGTCTCTTCTCGTGGTCCTGGGGCAGCTCTTCCTGCCCACGGGTCCTGTCTCCATGCTTCAATAAAATCACCTTTTTGCACCAAAGATATCTTCAAGAATTCTTTCTTTCTTGGCTGTCAGCCCCAGACCCCACGAACCCCATTGTCACCACCAAAATCCTCATCTATATCTATATCTATATATTTGTTTTAACTGAAAAACATTTTGATTATAGCTACCAAGCTCTCATGGCCAAATGTGCCTTCCAAATCGACTTGGAACAAAAGATCAGAGCCACGTTTCATCACACATCCTGTCCCGCACAGCAGTTCCTCCATCATTTTCCTCCAAGTTCTTTCCTCCTTGCCAACACTTTAATCATGGCATTCTCCAGAAGGTAGGGAATGGAGTGGAGAGCTAGGTGATGCATCAACCTCGAGTACTTCCTGATGCTGTACTGAAGCCTTTTCTCACCAAGACAGAGTTCCAAATGGGCCCAGAGCAGACCAGGCCTCAGCTTGCAGCAGCACACCTGAGTTAATTCTCACGCCGCAAGTCAGGCTTCTTCCCAATTACAGAGAAGAAAGAACGAGACTCTCTCTGAAGAGGTTGTTACAAACATTCTCATGGCAGCCAAATTATTGGCATCCAGGCTGTTGCTAACTAACCACATCTCCAACCAAGTGTATACCAGGGAACCAGTGAGAAACAATATGAGGTAAATAAACAGTTTAGGGTTTACTTAGCAGGAGCAGTAATATTTAATAAGCCAAAAAAAGAGAAACTCCTGATAGGCTACTCTTTGCTTTCAAAATCCTTTAGAGACCCTGCTGCCTACAAATATATGCCACAAATCTGGGATGATGAAACAAGCAGTGGATGGAGAGTAGGTTCTGCTGGGTTCTCTCAGGGCTCTGGAACCCTCTGGTGGCATGATCTCAGACACTTTATATTCTTACTCTTGATTCAGTTTCCACATCTGTAGCATGAAGACATTAAATGATTTTTTCTTTATGTCTTCTTCAAAAAACTAGTCTCCATGGGGAAGCTAAGGTGGAAAACTAAGAACTAAAGTGAAAGCTGTACTATAGGAAGGGAAGCTGACGTATAAAAAGAATACTGGCTATGATATGAACTAGCAAATGGCGGTTGTCCATTTGGTGTAACATTCTAGCTACTCTGTGAGGCACTGCTTGAAATGGTGTCCATTTTGCTACCAGAAGCAATCATCAATACTTTTTCTCTTCTGGAAGACTTTTGGCACTACTCTGTAATTTCCCCGGGCTAATCCAATGAATCATGGCTAGGGATCTGCATTGCCCTAAGAATAGGCTTATGAAGAAGGAAGGCTCCCTAATTTCAGGACCACAGGACTGCTGAAGAATCACCTGCATTTGATTAGATTCAGGTAAGTTTTGCTTTGATTTACCTGAGACATCATACTTCACAAAATGACCCAGGATTGGTTTGGAACTCATGTAACGGGAAGACAGTTGTATACAGGGGTACATGGTTCCCTTTTTGCTACTTGCTTTCAGTCTGGCTCAAACCTGCAGTAGTTTCTAAGTTGTTTTATCATTGCTAAGTCCCAGCCTAGTGCAGAGCCAGTTGAGGTGGTCTAGTTATTTCTCCTTGGGTAACCTATAGTCTGCTCTTTGCAGTCTTCATATTTAATCCAAATGGAAATCCACACCCACAGTATATAATAATAATAATAATAATAATAATAATATAATATAATATATACAAAATAATATTTGGAATGTATGAAACTTGGAAAAACCCAAACCGTTCTTTTTATTCTCAATTGCACCCTTACCCACTTGCTGGCCGTCTCTCATTTTCTCCCCTATACTCACTTTGGGACCTGTTCAGAAAATTTACTCTTTGAATCTGAAGGAGGAGAGGAATATATTGTGTTAAAAGTGTGATGGCCTGGTTTGACTCTCAGTTTAGCACATGAGCCCTGTCCCTGCAGCCATCTTTATTTCAATCTAATAGAAGCTTTCAGTACCTCTATTTCTCCACTTCTGATGAGGCTTACTCCATGATCAATAATATTTTTCTGAGAGGAATATCTAAGGTATTCTATGGTCACCCTATTTCCCCTCACTAGCATGAATATGTTTGCCACATGAGTACATCCTTACTTCTGAGCCAGAACTTTTCAGATGTATTCCTACACAAACTATCTTCTATATTAAGTCCCTCACAATACTAAATAAATGCCTTAGGGGTCAGGATGATTGGCAATATTACCTCTGTAAGGGAATAATAAGTAAATTATACATTTATGGTCAGGAGGATGGCTATTGATTATGCTGTTTATTCTCCATTAAATTACTTCTAACACCCACTTTTTCCCTTACTGATGGATAGCCTAGCAATGTACTGTTAACACTTTTACACTTACACACAGAAAAAAAATTTCATATTCAATTTGACCATGAAATATAACTGTTTAATGAAAGGTAAGTGAAGGAGTAAATTATTTCTGGGGTATCTTTTTAACCCATAATATCTGACATAGGTGAAAAAATAAAAATAAACTAAATATATCCAAGTATCTCCAAAATTTAAGTAGATCCTAAAGATACCTCTGACTGAAACAATCTGGAAACAAAACCTTTCTCCATTTCTGACAACAATAACTTTATTTTTTATATCCAGGATTTTTTACTTGTGGAAGAACAACGGTCTTTGACCTGGTAATAACACCATATTTCTGTTCCACTCCTACCAATTCTTCTAGTCTGACATTTTCCCCAACCCCTATTCTGCTTTCACTCATCCCAAAAGACACAGGAAATGATTTCAACATTCCCCTGGAGGATGTGCAAATTGGTACAAATCTTTTGAAGGGTAATCACACAACATCTTTTAAATAAAACACCCATACCTTATGACTAAGCATAAAGTATTTGCCCTACTAGTTATCCACCCTAAGAGAAATACCAGTCTAATGAAGACAAAGAAACTTGTCCAAGAATACCTGATGGTAGTTTTCTTTCTAACAACAAAAATTGGAAAGAACCTTTTAGATTTGAGGAAGGGTGATATCAGTGGAGGTAGTGAGAAGTGAATAAATTTGATATAGGCCTAGTTAACAGCATGTGTTGATTGATAAGATAAGGGTGACAGATAAAGCACTGAATCCTAGAGGTCTCAAGAACCTTTGGCCCAAGGAACCTGGAAGAATAAAGTCGCCATTTACTAAGATGAGGAAATCTGTAGTTAAAGCTACTTTGAGTGGTAGTGGTAGAAGGGGGAATCAAGAGATAGTTTTTGATTAAGTTTTAGGTGCCTATTAGTAATTAGAAATATGTATAGAGGTTCAAGTAGAAAATTGGATATATAAATGTGGAGTTCAAAAGAGAAGCCTAGGCTAATGGCATATATTGGGGGAGTAATCAACAAATAGATGGTATTTATAGACATAAGATTGGGTGAGTACATATAGGGATTAAATGTAGAGAAGAATCTCAGAATTTAGAAGACAGGATGATAAGTAGAATCAAACAGGAAGGAGAAAGACAAGGAGGTAAGATGGAAATCCAGGAAGGTTATCATCTAAGAAGGCAAGTGAAAGAAAAAGGTGCAAAAAGGGAGTGAACAATTGTGTTAAAACTTGAAAATGCTAAAACGGTGTCAAATTGTGTGTTAAATTTTGAAAACAGCATCTGTGTTTAAGTCAAATTTCCAAAACATACCAGAATATGCCAAGAACCTGAAATATTTGAAGTATTAAGGAGTAAAGCCAAGTAATCTGTGTGGCTCATGACTTTAGCAACTTCCCTATTTGCAAAGCAAAGTGTGCTGTTGAAATTTTATTAAGTCATTTACATAATTCATAACTTTTATGAAGAGAATACACATTTTATTTTCATTGGTTTTCATGTGATTTTGGAACCAATTTGGTAACTACAGATTTAAGTTTCCAGTTCAGTTGTTCAGAATGGTTATATAAGTGAAATTCTGATAGCTTGGAGCATGTCTCTGACATGAGTAAACCTACTTCTTAGGTAGTTGGGTGGTTTCAGTACCAGGAGGTTTAGACATATTTTTGAAAGCCTTCCAATTTACCTGAATTTCATACATGTTTACACATGTCAATAGGCAGTCAGTTTGTACTTTTTTTAAAGATTTTGATCCTGTACCAACTTCTCATTTGCTTATTGCCACTGGAGAAAATAATAAACTAATTAATCATAATTAATTTAAATGGCCCTATAAATTAATATTCTCCAATTATAGTTCAATTCTTGATGCTTCCTGAGAATCCTTCTAGGTTTCTCAATTATTGTTATTATTATTATTATTATTATTTCTATTTTTCTGTGGTCTCCACTTGATTAAAATCTTTAACCTCTTTATACTTCCCAAATATCTCTCAAAACTAATAAAATTCATCTATGCAAACTCCTTTCGGCACAAAATCTACACATTTACATCAGCACTATCCTTTCTTCCTTTTCTCCTGCTGGTGGAAATGATACCACCCATCTATATATGGTATACTCTGACAACCACATTCTGGATGCCCCCTCATTTAGAGACCTCCGTCTACATTGTTAGTTTTCTTCCTGTATCTTCAGACTTTTCCTCTTCATTGGTTTGTTTTCATTGATATTTAAACATGTTTAAGTTTCTACCATCTTAAAACAAAACACAAAAACAAATTTCTCCGTGGCCCTACATTTTCCCCTAGCTACTTCCCCATCATTCTCCTCTCTTCACAAGCAACATTCTTATCAACATGATTCTACCTCCCCTTCAAATCACCCTTCAATTCAGGACAGTTTACCCTCTACTCCTGCCACTGCACTGAAATTTCTCTTTGCCCAAATCACCAGCGATTTCTTTGTTCCTAAATCCAAAGCACATTTTCTTTTAGTGTAATTGAACCCTTTAGACCATTTTATTTTTTTATTGTTTTTAAACATTTATTTATTTTTGAGAGACAGAGAGAGACAGAGAATGAGCAGGGGAGGGGCAGAGCGAGAAGGAGACACAGAATCAGAAGTAAGCTCCAGGCACAGAGCCCCATGTGGGGCTGGAATGCATGAACTGTGAGATCTTGACCTGAGCTAAAATGGGATGCTTAACCGACTGTGCACCCAGGTGCCACATAGACCACTTTATTTTTTTAATGACATTTTCCTATACTTTGTCTACTCGGACATTACATTCACTCCCTTGGTTTGCTTCCTCTTTTTGGCCATTTCTTCTCCATTCTCATGCTGTTCTGCCTTTCCTTTAAATGTTGGTCTTCCTGAATATCACGATTTAAGCCTTCTTTTTCTTGCATTTAAGACATTCTTCCTGGGTAGATTTATCCACTGTCATGGTTTCAATTATGATGCCATAATGACATTTATCTTTTAGGCAAAACCAAACTGAAATAATAATTACTACTACTAATAATAAAGTATAAACTTCATGAAAAGTGTTGAATTAGAAGTCAAGAAATCATGGTTCCAATACTGTGTCTACTATTCATAATTAAAACAAGACTTTAGGAAAGTAGTAAGTTTCCCCTTTAAAGATTTGATTTTTTAAAAATAGGAATTAAGGGATGCCTGGGTGGCTCAGCTGTCTAAGTGTCCAACTCTTGATTTTAGCTCAGGTCATGATCTCACAGTTCATGAGTTGGAGCCCACTCTGTCAGTGCAGCTTGCTTGGGACTCTCTCTCTCCTTTTCTGTCCTTTTCTCACTCACACTGTCTCTCTCTCTCTCTCTCTCAAAATAAATAGATAAAGTTTTAAAATAGTAATTAAAAGACTTCTACTTATAGACAAAATGGTTTTGAAATAGAGTAAGATTATTAAAGAGCAGTGAAAATTATATAAAAGTATATGAATATAGATATTTTATGATTATATGTAAATTTGTACATGTATATCAATGGTTTTGTACACATGTATATTATAGGACTATAAAATGTAATTCATCATATAGGACATTACTGTTCAGCTTAGACTTCTAAAATACATATTTTTCTAATGGGTTTATTTTATTCCCCATGTGCTTAGAATATAATGCTTTAGAAAGCTATGAGGTAATCAGTATGTTTTCCGTAATATAAAAAAGGAAACTATAGTTAATAGATATTAAATAATTTGTCTAAGATCATACATGTAGAAAAGTACAGAAATGTAGTTGGACACCAAACTTATATATTTAAAAAAAGCCATCTTTCATTTCCTGCCACATTATCAGTCCTCAGTCATGCTTTCAAGAGGTGTCCACTTTTAATCATCTGTTTCTAGTTTGCTTTTTTTTCCCCTGGTGATTGCCATCAAATTTCTACCTTATATATTTATGTTTCCATTACTTGATTTATTAATTTTTAATATCTATTGACTTTCTCTTGGGAATGATGGAGTATTTTAGCTCATTTATAGTTTTTCACTTCATTTCCTCTATTTTTTTAATTATTATTTTATTCAGTGGCATGGTAAGTTAGAAGTTAATTTTTTTGCTTATAACATTCAAATGTGAGGCAATTTCCCTCCATTCACGGGGGGCCCTTTCAGTCTTGTGGCTCTATCATCCCAGAGATCTTCACTATCCTCTGAATGCAACCAGTAGAATGCAAAAGAGTCTGAAAAGACACATTCACTTCTTAAAGCCCTCGGCCTGCAAGTAACATATATATCACTTATGATCTCATTAAACTGGCAAGTGCTAGTGGCACCGCTATGCCAAGGGCAGATGATGAAAGCAAGGAAATATAGTGCTAGGCTGGACAGCTGCTTCCCAAAGATAACTCTGTGGAAAGGGAAGCATGAATTTTGGTGTACAGATGAAAGTCTCTACCCTCATTTATATCATAATAGTGAATCTCTTACTGGTATCTCATATAATTTTCATTGCTACACTAAGAATCAATCAGCTTTAGAGGAGCTCTTTCAACTGTGGGTTTGTTATTTTTACTTCTAGGTTATTGCCACAGTTGCCCTTTGCCTCTACACACAAACGGGGGCGGTAGACTGGATGCAGGACACCACAGTTCAGCATATCGTTTTTGAAATAATAACATCAATTACTATCACTGCCCCACAACACCAGTCCGTTCTTCACACCTGGTGATTCTTTGTGGTCCCTCTAGGATAGATTGGTTTCATCTGTCATATAAAGAACACCTACTTCATTTGCTTTATGCCTTCAAACTAGTCTACTGATCTGCTACACTTCTTGTTCTCAATTCCATTATGGATTTGGTGCATTTTCATTCTTATTGCAGTGGGGTTCAGGAGGGAAGATCAGTAAATAGTGTGTGCTCCATTTGCCACGGAGAATTGGAATACAAACCAGTGTCTTTTCAAGGACATAGATACTGAACTGTTTCAGAAAAATATTTGCTTGTTATTGCTTATTTTATCATTTGTCATTTACACTAGGTCTATTAGGAATATTTTGAAGTGCTGTTTACATTTTTAAAATTAGTATTATATAATACTATATATTATTGTAATGAAGTGAGCAGGAGCATAAAAAACATCAAACCTAGTTCATAATTTTTGGGTTTTCTTTTATCTTTATAAATAAAGAGTAGCATAAGTAAATAGCTCTATATTTATCAACTATCATTTGTGTGTCCTTATTTGAAGTTTGTATCAAAATGTTATCACCTTCCAATATTTTACCAGATTCCAATGTAATTTGGACAATTGAGTCCAAATTAGAAAATGAAACTGCCCAGTAACTCACATTAAATACTTTATACTCCATTCAATTCCTTACAGTAATGTAGAATTGAGTCAATATGGAATGTATGGTTGCTTAACAGGACACAGTAGAAAATGCATTCCTTTACCTGATTATGGCAGAGAAGTCATTTGGACATTTTTTTTCCTGAATACCAGCCAAATAAATCTGACTGAAATTTGTTGAAATTATTGATTGAACTTTCAGTTATTTGAGCCCTTTCAAAGAGCAGTAAGGGACTTAAAATTAATCTGTAAGAGTAATATGGAAAGAGAAACTTTGATCTAAGGTATGAAATTCAGCCCATATCTCTGTAGTCTCAGAAATTTTAACTATTATTTGTCCAAAGTAACATAACAGTTCTACAAACAGTTATTATTGTCCTTCTCCCTTAGTCAACCTAATGTTAAACATTAATTACAGCTCTGTCTCCCAATAAAAATATAATATCTTTATGCAATTGGTCAATTCAATTTGCCATGTAAGAAGACAAGTGTCTGGCTCTAACTTTTCTCCAGTAAGACAAAGGCAGAAACTAATATTAAGACATAAACACTATGACAAGTAATAATGAATATAATAGAATTAAAAACCAATGAAGATTTTTTACTAAAGCAGTAAGTGTATTTATTGTGAGTTCTGCTAGAGTTACTAAAGTTCCTGAATCCATATATAAAATGTCTGGTTTTGATGTTTTTTTTCTTGTTTTTTACTTTATTGAAATTCCAGTTAGTTAACATACAGTGTAATTATTAGTTTCAGGTGTACAATACAGAGAATCAACACTTCCACACATCACTCTATGCTCATTGCAACAAGTGCACTTCTTAATCCTCATCACCTATTTAACCCATCCCCCCCCCCCCGCCCCATCTCCTCTCTAGTAACCATCACTGTGTTCTCTATAGCTAAGAATCTGTTTCCTGGTTTGTCTCTCTCTCTTTCTCTGTTTTTCCTTTGTTCATTTGTTTTGTTTCTTAAATTCCACTTATGAGTGAAATCATATAGTATTTGTCTTTCTCTAACTTATTCACTTAGCATTATACCTTCTAGCTCCATCCATGTTGTTGCAAATGGCAAGATTTCATTCTTTTTTATGGCTGAATAATATTCCATTGTACATATGCCACATCTTTATCCATTCATCAATCTATGGGCACTTGGGCTTCTTCCATATCTTAGCTATTGTAAATAATGCTGCTATAAACATAGAGGTGCATGTATCCCTTTGAATTAGTGTTTTTGAATTCTTTGGGAAAATACCCAGTAGTGTTATTGCTGGATCATAAGTTCTATTTTTAACTTTTGGAGGAACCTCCATACTGTTTTCCACAGTGGATGCACCAGTTTGTATTCCCACCAAGACAGCATAAGTGTTCCTTTTTCTCCACATCCTCACCAAAACAGGAATTTGCCTCTGATTTGTAGCAGCAACCAAGCTTATTGCAGTCTGCCTGAGTTTCCTGTGTTTCCTGTCATTTCCTGTGTTGTTGATTTTAGTCATTTTGACAGGTGTGAGATGATATCTCATTGTAGTTTCGATTTGCATTTCCCTGATGATAGTAATGATAAACATCTTTCCATGTGTCTATTGGCCATCTGGATGTCTTCTTTGGAGAAATGTCTGTTCATGTTGTCTGCTTATTTCTTATTTGGGCTAGTTGTTTTCTGGGTGTTGAGTTTTGTAAGTTCTTCACATATTTTGGAGACAACCCTTTTAACAAATATGTCATTAGCAAATATATAACATGTCTGATTTTGAATTCCAACTTGCTACTACTAGCTGTGTGGCCTTGGGCAAATTACTTAACATTTCCAGCCTCAGTACTCTTATCTTTAACATGGGAATGATGATGAGGATGATGATAATGATGATAATACCTAAGTCATAAATCTATTGAGATGATTGTATGAGGTAATAAAAGTAAGCAATGCCTGGAATATGGTGAGTGCACACAGTAAATATTAGCTGATTATGATGATAATGATAATTACATTCAATTTTCAATCCACTAAATGTTACAGTTCTAAATGTTTAGTATATTAATAAAGTCTCAGAAATTTGGAAATCTTTTTTGAATTTAACTGATATTCAAGTGTTGGGAAAAAAGTTGACAATTGATTGTGATACAAAAGCTCATGAATTCCAGGACAGACTATGGGTATTCTGTATGTTGCCACTGAGCATCCATTGCATTGACTGCAATCCGGGCTGAGAAATGCTAGTGGGTTTCTTGTGGGTTTTTTTTAGGGGGGAGGCGGTTATTCCTCATAAATACTTCATCTTATTTGGCCATTTGGCTGCCATTTCACTTTGGGCAGAATGAGAAAAAGAACTGCATACAGCACACTATGGAAAAAAAAAGTAAAATTTAATATAAGGTGGGTTTGGTGGCTTATTTAAGAAGTTCAGGGGCACCTGGGTGGCTCAGTCGGTTGAGCGTCCGACTTTGGCTCAGGTCATGATCTTGCAGTTTGTGAGTTCAAGCCCCACATCGGGCTCTGTGCTGACAGCTCAGAGCCTGGAGCCTGGTTTATATTCTGTCTCCCCTTCTCTCTGTCCCTCCCATGCTCGTGCTCTCTCAATAATAAATAAACATTAAAAACATCTTTTTTAAAAAAAAAAAAAAGAAGTTCAAACCTCAATATTTCAACTTTACATAAATAAGCTGCAAATTATATTGATCTGAGTTTTAATAGTCTTCCAAGTTATCTCTCTAAGAGTGGACATAAATTGAAATCCAGTCTTTATCTGGGAATGGTGGAAAATTGGAGCTTTACTTAAAAACGTATAGACTGGGGCGCCTGGGTGGCTCAGTCGGTTAAGCGTCCGACTTCAGCTCAGGTCACGATCTCACTGTACGTGAGTTCGAGCCCCGCGTCGGGCTCTGTGCTGACAACTCAGAGCCTGGAGCCTGTTTCAGATTCTGTGTCTCCTTCTCTCTCTGACCCTCCCCCGTTCATGCTCTGTCTCTCCCTGTCTCAAAAATAAAACGTTAAAAAAAATTAAAAAAAATAAATGAGCTCCTCAACCTAATTTGAGGGTGCTGTTTCCTGTTAAAAAAACAAAAACAAAAACAAAAAACGTATAGACTATGAGCTACTTGTGTTTGGTAAATTACTCATTTAACAAGTACTAGGTACTCCATTTAAATGACTTTTCAGACACACAATGATAATCTAAGTGATATCTGTTCAGACAGAGGCAAAATCAACATTTACTGCTAAGGCCAGAAAATATGAGGAATGACTCTTGAGTTATGTTCTAGAGGGTGGGTAAGATTTGGATGCTTGTAGAGATGTGAAGAGGAAATTTGAGGTCTTGAGATCAAAATGAGCAAAAGATCTGAGTGAAGCCTAGGGAGAATCTGGGATGGTGTAAAGGTGAGATGATGAGCAGACATTGAGATTCTGGGTCTAATACTACAGGCAAGTTTACAGGCAAGTCAGAATTGTTCAAACGAGATTAAGAACATGAAATAAACTCTTTAAAATAATCTGCTTAGTTAATTTAACAAACAAAAAATTGAAGACAAGAAGTCTAAGATTAAAAATCTTATCAAAAATATATTTAAAAATGATATTTTAAAGGTTTTGGATAGGCTAGAAAGGGAGGATAAGGAAGAAATGGGAGGAGATAGAGAAACATATTGATTAATTAACTATAGAATATCAAAGAGCAAGAAGAAAGGAGTCACTGAGACTTGAGCATGGTCATTATTGACAGAGTGGGACAGTTTACAGAGAAAGCAAATTTGTTGGTCTAGATAGTAAGTTCCTTTTTGAATTTGGTACATTTTAATTGACATGTGCCTGTTGAAATATGGATGTGAAGATAATAGACATTTTTTTTAAATCCCTCTCAGTACCTAGCTTAGTGTTACAAGCAAAAAAGTACTTAGATAATATTTATTAAATAAACTAATTTGGACATTTTTATTTGAATCATGACATTCTATCATTATGTGCATAACACAAAACATGAATTTGTATCACCAAAACAATGATTTTATTTTGTATAAAAATTGAGTAGCCTAGGGGCGCCTGGGTGGCGCAGTCGGTTAAGCGTCCGACTTCAGCCAGGTCACTATCTCGCGGTCTGTGAGTTCGAGCCCCGCGTCAGGCTCTGGGCTGATGGCTCGGAGCCTGGAGCCTGTTTCCGATTCTGTGTCTCCCTCTCTCTCTGCCCCTCCCCCGTTCATGCTCTGTCTCTCTCTGTCCCAAAAATAAAAAAAAAAAATAAAAAATAAAAAATTAAAAAAAACGTTGAAAAAAAAAATTGAGTAGCTTATAAAATATATGCTACTAAGGAACCATACATTTAATTACATATTTTATCAAACTGACCTTATTCTATACTCTTCATATGAAATAATTTCCAGAGACATCACAATTTATAGCTACATTTAAAGTTCTAAGATTCCTTTCTAACCATTTCACTTCTAATAAGGAAAGAGTAACTAGCTAAGTAATGGACTCATCACTTCACATAAACAACTATAACATTTTACTGAGAAATTCATTAAATAATTTATGATATGCCTTAATCGTCCAGACACAGAATTGTTGTAGTGATATGCAGTGACCATTTTTAGATTCTAGTTTATTTTCCTATAATATTTATTAGGACATGATTTTTCATAATTATGTCTCATAAAAACTTCAAATGAGATATAAATTGTACTGTAAAGAGGTTCCAATGATGTTAGACTCTCAGACAAAATATATCATTAGAGCTCTATTTAACGTTTCCTTCAGAAGAAAGATTCTTGGAGAAGCATCCTATCATCTTGCCAGTATGGTGATGTCATATAACTAGTAATCTAAACTTCTTTGTAGTATATGAGTCCTTTGATCTTCTTATGAGCACTTAGCTTAATAGTGCCTAAGAATATAAATTATTGCCATGCAAAAAATAAGCTTGAATCTAAAGCCTGTCACTGAATGTGAGAAAAACTCTCCAACAATTCTGTGACTACACAATTAAGTCATGTCATAAATTGTTTAGTTGAGTTGGCATAAATCTCACAGTGCACAAGGAGTAGAATGCTATACAAGAAAAACTTGGCAAATCTTTTCAATTACTGACATTAATGAAGTGATGATTATACAAATACATCTGGAATTAAAGGTTTAAGCACAGTCATTAAGTCACTGTTTTAATAAAAGTCGTCTGGTAAGAACATTTAATCTGACTTTATGTAAGTGCTTAAAAATATAGAAATTAGAGTATGATTCAGATCTGGGGACATTCAGACCAAATGATCTGTGGTCAACAGTAATCCCAGCTCATGGATATCCTTCTTCATGATGATTTTTAATGAGGTGTATCCTTGATTATTTCAAGAAAATGGTTCTTCTGTATTTAAATTTATCAATACATTTTAGTTGATGAATATTTCCTGTATGTAGTAAGTCTTGAATCAATTATTTCCATTTGCTTATTTGAGACAAATAGCACTTACTTGCATTAGTTAAGGTTGTCTCATTTAAGCTTCAAATGCTCTTTCTTTGAGTCATCTGAAAAAGTTGCTGTTCACTTTATTCATCTTATTCATTGTGTCTAAGTTTCTGGTCATCATACCCTTCTCAGGCTACAGCTACTGCACTTGTCCATTTACCAAGATTGGGCAAGACAGTATGAAGAGGAATTCAGGTGGATTATGTACCCACAAAACATATTCTTCCCTGTTCCCAGTGTGTAAAAGCAGTCCTACTTCAGGGTCAGTATTTCAATGTCAATTGCCTCTGCATCTCCTTTTATTGCCAGCATTCTTGGTCATCAGCCTGAAATGTCAATGAGGCATCAGGTCTGCATCTTACTTTACAATAATTCAGGAAAAAAATTCTTTTTTTCTCTATTCTGTAAGATTGTGGTTGTTTCATACATATAGGCAGATGGATAGTTACACATATATATGCATTATAACATCAAATATGCGTGTTTTACAGCCTTCTTTATCCTCTGAGGGTTTCCTTAACATTGTTATTACTTCTCCCTTAATATTTTTGTAAGATCGTTATTTTTCCTTCATGTTTGTATAAGATTGTTACTATGTGATAGAATTCACCAGAAAACTGTCTGAGCCTGAAGTTACTTCTGAGTAAGGTTACTGGTTTTGAATTCAATTCCTTTCTTTTTTTCCACTGAATTCAATTTTTAAAAAATAGGAATAGAGCTATGTAGATTGTATATTTCATATTGGGTCAGTTTTGGTAGTTGTTTCTCAAGCATTACGTCTGATTCAACTTAGTTTTCAAATATATTGGTTGAAAGTTGTTTATGCAATTTCCTTATTATCCTTTTAAATTTCTGTAGTGAAATCATTTTATTCATTCCTGATATTTCTCTTTTTTTAAATATATATTTATTTTGAGAGAGAGAGAGAGAATCCCCAACCACGGGATTTCACCAATCGTGAGATCATAACCTGTGCCAAAATCAAGGGTAGGACACTTAACCAACTGAGTCACCCAGGCTTGTCAGTTCCTGATATTTCTAATTTGTACCTTTTCTCTGTATTAGTAAGGTTTCAATCATGAAACAAAACCACTATGAATATTATAGAAAAAGTGACTTATTCCCCAATACAATTGTAGGCTATTGGAAAAATAAGAGTCACATAAGGTCTATTAGTGGGTCACAAAAAGCTCATAAAGCAGCTGCATCCACCATCATGAAAAACTGTCATAATTAGACAATTTGGAGCTGGTAAGAGAATTTAGGGGGTCAGGCACTTCTAGATGCCAGATCTGATGATCTTCAGAAAGTAATGGCTGCTGCTTCACTTCTGTCTTCCAATGTCTGTTTGTTTGTTTATTTGTTTTTAGTAGGCTTCACACCCAGCATGGAGCCCAATGTGGAATTGGAACTCATGACCCTGAGATCAAAACCAGAGCTGAGATCAAGAGTCCAATGCTTAATCCACTGAGCCACCCAGGCACCCCATGTCTTCCAAATTTTGTGCAAAATTCTCCTGGTCAACTCTAATTCAAAGCCATATATGGAAAGAAATTATAGGAAGCATCATCACCTGGTTTTATAGGCATTAATGATCCCATTGCCAACGGTAAATGGAATACTAATAGTCCATTGCATGCAATAGTAAAATAGTAATTTATATTATTACTCATTTGCCTGTAATCAAATGATTGCAGCTTTGGGTGGCTGAATTATTGTTTCTGTCAGATATTTTAATGGATATAAGAACTATAGTAAGGTTGGTTGATGACTTCTTTTTTTAAATATCTTTTTTTAAGTTTATTTATTTATTTTGAGAGAGAGAGAGAGAGAATGAGAGTGGGAGAGGGGCAGAGAGAGAGAGAGAGAGAGAGAGAAAGAGAATCCCAAGCAGCACAGAGCCTGATGTGGGGCTCGAACTCACAAACCATGAGATCATGACCTGAGCCCAAATCAAGAGTTGGACACTTAACAGAGTGAGCCAACCAGACACCCCTAGTCGATGATTTCTAAATGCTTGTGAGAACTTGAAAAAAGAAAATTATGTTCTCAGGACATTATATTTCCAGATTTTACTCCTGCTACTTGTCTCCCTTCTCCATACTCATACCTATAGCTTCATAGGGAAAGAAAAACTTCAGGACAGGTTTACAGATGGTTGCGGATTATATGCTGGCATTTCCTGACATGGACAGTTATGGCCATGGAAGAAACTTTCCAAATGAGTACAGATTGTAAAGATATTGGTCCCACGCGAATGTTCACCAAATAAGCAAAGGTGGATCTTAATAATCAAGTGGATAAGATGATCTGCTTTGTAGATATCAATCAGCCTCTTTCTCCAGCCACGGCTTTACTTGATAAGTGGGCTTATGAATAAATTGGCCATGTAAGCAGGGTTAGAAGTTATGCACGGACTCATCAAATGATTTTTCTACTCACTAAGGTTGACTTGGCTAGAGCTTCTTCTGAATGCCTAATCTGCCAATACCAGAGACCAACAATAAACCCGTCATACCACATCATTCATCAGGAGAACCAATCAGTTACCAGTGGCAGATTAACTACATTAGGCCATTTCCTTCATTTAAAAAAAGGGCGGTATTTTGCTCTTATTGAAGTGAATATTTACTCTGAGAAACATTTGTCTTCCCTGATCACATTACTTCTGCCAAAACCACCATCCAGTCTTACAAAACATCTACTATTCCACATAGAATTGCTTCTAACCACAGAACTCATATTTCAGCAACTGAAATATGGCAATCATCCCATGCTTAGGGAATTTACTTGTCTTATCATGTTCCTTATCACTCTAAATCAGGTGACCTGAGTCCATAGTGAAAACCATTTTTAATGTTACATTCATTCGTTTGAAGGTAGCCCATCTTACTTCTCTGGCTGATTATGAGATTTTTCTCTTTATTTTTTTTGTTTTCAGCATTTCCATATTATATTTCTAGGTGTGGATTTCTTTTTATTTGCTTTGCTCTGTATTTTTGGCCTTTGAATTTGCATATCGTTATTTTCTATCTATTCCAGGAATTCAACAGCCATTATATTTATATATTTTTTTAATTTTTTTAATGTTTATTTATTTTTGAGAGAGAGACAGATTGTGAGTGGGGGAGGAGCAGAGAGAGAGGGAGACACAGAATCCGATGTAAGCTCCAGGCTCTGAGCTGTCAGCACAGAGCCCAACACAGGGCTTGATCCCAAGGACTGTGAGATCACATTCTGAGCCCAAGTCGGATGCTTAACTGACTAAGCTACCCAGGTACCCTGCCATTAACTTTTTAAATATTGCCTCTTCCCCATACTTTTTCTTCTACACCTCTTGGACTTCAATTAAATATATGTTAGATCTTTCTATTTTATCTTCTATGTTTTTTGCTTTCCCTCTCCTGTTTTCTTTTTTTTCTCTCACTATTGAATTTTCCATAGTGTCTCCTGACTCTGTTGTTGTTTTGCTATTGTTGTTGTTATTCTTCATGCATTTCTGAAAATCATTTTAAATCTATTGGAATAAAGTGGAGTATAAAACATAATTCTCCAGGGCTCTTGGATGGCTCAGTCGGTTGAGTGTCTGACTTCGACTCAGGTCATGATCTCGTGATCTGTGAGTCCGAGCCCCGCATTGGGCTCTGTGCTGATAGCTCAGAGCCTAGAGCCTGCTTTGGATTCTATGTCTCCCTCTCTCTCTGCCCCTCCCCTGCTCATGCTCTGTCTCTCTCTCTCTCTCTCTCTCTCTCTAACATAAATAAACATTAAAATTTTTTTAAAAGCAATTCTCCACATTTCCATGTTTCATTGTATTTTCCAAATTATTATTGCATTCTCTGTATTTCTGTGAATTTTAACTGAAAAGTAATGAAGATAAAAAGGACAAAAAGGCAGCAGCTTAAAGATGGCAGTGTCAGCCTATTCATACATATAAGTATTGAAGTAAAGCAAAACAGATCAGAAATAGCAAAAAGGAAGCAGTTACTTGAGATATGACAATGTTATCAATAATATGAGTAGGGCAGGAAAATTAATAAAAAATATGGATCAGAAAGTGCTAAAAAGGAACAAACAGCTGGAAACATGGGAATTTGATCTCAGTGTACAGTGAGTGATACAAATTTTACATATTTGTTCAACAGTAATTGAGTCAGAAAAAAATTAAAATGGATGTTCTGTTTTTAAAATTTTACTCACAATTACAGCATCTGTGATGGTTTATGTTGTGCATTCCCTCATTTCCTGCCAAGTGCTTATTTGAATCATTGACAATCTGCTGCTACCTGCTAACAATAGTAATGAGTGATAGCACACTGAGTACAGTAGACGATGTAAACACATTCAACAGATAATAATGATGTAAGAACATGTGTTCTTTTAAATTATTACAACAGATACTTCTTCTTAATAATCAGTAACATGCTTGAGGTATGTTTTTATGAGCACTGAGAAAAAAGAACTCTTCTTAACCTTGCCTTTAGCATTTTCCCCTCATATTAAAGCAAAATAGTATAGTGGTTAAATGTACTTTTGGGGCTGACTGAAATGGTTAGATATTTAAAATCTATTGTTTACTATACACATTATTTCACTTCTTTAAGCTCTAGCTACTTAACTGGCAAAATGAAAATAAAATGTTCCCTTACGTTATAGATTTCATTGGGTTCCCCTAATGAGAAAATGCATAAAAAGCACTTAGTATGAGTTCTTGATACCTAGTAAATGTTGCGAGAATTGTAGGCTATCACTATGATCTCCTGGTGGGGCTGGCTTCCAGGTAAGGATATATCTGTATGGAAGGAAACATTGAATTTTACTCATGGTAAAAGAGACTAGGGAGCCCAAGGACTTTCAAGGTTACAAATGTTTTGAGGTCCCCGAATATCTAAGGATGTCACATGCCTAGGGCTACAGGAGGAGCTGGGTCCTACCTCACACCACACTTGAATTTTCCCCCAACCCAGCAATTTCATTCAGGGCTGCATAATACTCGAGCTTCCACATAAAACAAAAATGAAGCAAAACTTAAAATCATGGTGGGGTGGGGAGTGGAAAACGAGGCAAACCAAGGAATAGACTCTTAACTGTAAAGAACACACTGATGGTTACCAGTGGTGAGGAGGGGGGGGGATGAGTGAAACAGGTCATGGGGATTAAGGAGTACACTTGTGATGAGTACCAGGTGCTGTATGCAAATGTTGAATCAGTAAATTGTACATCTGAAACTAATATTACACTATGTTAACTAACTGGAATTTAAATAAAAACTCATTAAAAAAAGAAGCATACTAAAAGATCTGTATGCCTGAAAACAAATAGAAGAGAGCAGGATATAGGAGAAATTCTGGAAAATGGGCAAGTGAGTAAAATCAAGAATGCTTCTATAGGAGAGATGGAAAACAATACAGAACAAAAACATTTTAAGACTTTGTGCTGATAGAGGAAAATGGTGATAAGTTTCGAAACTGGATATTGACATACATGGACAGGGGCACCTGATTGACTCAGTTAGTTAAGCACCTGACTTCAGCTCAGGTCATAATCTCGCAGCTCACGGGTTCAAGTCCCATATCAGGTTCTGTGCTGACAGCACGGAACCCACTTAGGATCCTCTGTCTTTCTCTCTTTCTGCCCCTCCCCAGCTTCTGCTTTCTCTGTCTGTCTCTCTCTCCTTTTCCCTCTGAAAAATAAATAAACATTAAATAAATAAATAAATAAATAAATAAATAAATAAAATACATGGGCAGTGTCTACCGGTAGAGTTAGGTTGTATGCATACATGAGAAGAGGGCGTGTAGGAGAAAGAAATAGGATATATAATCACCTCTAGACTTGTTAATAAGAGTGCCTATTTTTCCTGTAATTTGAGGGACTAATGTAAAAGATCATAATAAATATAATGGCTACACAGATTATTGAATAATATGTCATCTCACTGTGTCCTTCCTATCTATAAATAAAGAAGGCTCCATACAGGCATAGGGATAATAAAAGTACTATCAAGGAAATTGTAATAGATTTTTCTGGTTCATCAACTATACTGAATAGTTGAGTCAAATTTAGATCAGTCCCAATCTGCCCCTGAGTCAAGATGACTGTAAGGTTTTTTTTATTTTTTTATTTTTTTGTTTTTTGGTTCAAAAAGGTGATTTTATTGAAGCACAGGGACAGAACCCATGGGCAGGAAGAACTTCCTGTAAGGTCATTTTCAACATAAGGTTTAAATAAAAAATATAAGTTTAAGTCTATAGAAATTATCAGAATAGCTTATTTACTTAAGCCAGTCAATGGAAATGTTGCTAAATTTATAAAATTTTGAACCTTTTGAAGGCTTTTAAAATTAACGTAAGTAAAGAGCAAATGTCTCCTATCAGAGAAACTCTCAACAAATAGAAATTTTTGAAAATGATTACAGGTATACAATAGAAGGACTTTTTTTCTCTTCACTAGATTAACATGTTATCTCCAAACTTCTTAATATTCATATATTTCAAACTTATAAAAGTTAGGTTATATGTGTGAAGGCATGAGTATCATACACTTGTAGATGAGGAAATGACCATGCATTTACATTAGACTCCCCCCAAAAATATTTCACCATCAAAATAGAGGCTTCATTACTTCTGAAAAATGAAGCAAATTTTAGTATTTAATAATACTAAAATAAAAGATAATCCTCTTAAAGTATCAACTTAGGTCATATATATAATATTAACTCCATAATTACTTCATAATTTCTTAGAGGAAATATTCTTCATTTCCAGTTGAAGGCTATGTATTAATGAAATTGGCATCACAGTAGCCCCACTAAATATTAATTAAAATGGCCAGAACAAAAATCAGAAAGAAAAGCTAACTTACAAAAAAGTAAGAAATTAGCAAAATCAAAGCTATGCAGAAAAGCTGCTGATAGCAGTGAAGACTGAAGAGAAAGCAACAAGGAAAATTTAACCTCTGTAGGTCTTGGTCAGGTACACAGTCCTCTGAAAATAAGTTATACATTCTGAGGGACTGGACCAATTGTCTCCTGTTTGGAAAGTCAAAATTTGGAAGCATAGGAATCTTGAAAATGTATTGTTGAGTCCCATTTGACTCCCAAGAATGGCAGAAACAGGAAATATATATAGATATGCCATCTTTGCAAAAAGTATATTTCAATGTGGAAAGATTGAGAATAAAAAGTGCAAACAGTTCTTTGGGTGATGATTTTAGAAATAAATGCAAAACTTCCTTATAAGGAACTCTTAAAATATAAGAATTCACTACTGGCCAGAAATAGCACCTGAACTTTGAGAGTATAGATATACCTATAAGATAGTAATATCCATAAAAGTATTCAAATAATTCTATATTGTTTATTTCTGCTCTTATCTTTATTATTTCTCTTGTTCTGCTGGGTTTGGGGTGTCTTTGCTGCTCTGCTTCTATTTCCTTTAGGTGTGCTGTTAGATTTTGAATTTGGGATTTTTCTTGTTTCTTGAGATAGGCCTGTATTGCAATGTATTTTCCTCTCAGGACTGCCTTTGCTGCATCCCAAAGTGTTTGGATTGTTGTATTTTCATTTTCATTTGTTTCCAAATATTTTTTAATTTCTTCTCTAATTGCCTGGTTGGCCTTTTGTAGCAATGTGGATGGAACTGGAGAGTGTTATGCTAAGTGAAATAAGTCACACAGAGAAAGATAGATACCATATGTTTTCACTCTTATGATGATCCTGAGAAACTTAACAGAAGACCATGGGGGAGGGGAAGGAAAAAAAAAAGTTAGAGAGGGAGAGAGCCAAACTATAAGAGACTCTTGAAAACTAGAACAATCTGAGGGTTGATGGGGGATGAGAGGGAGGAGAGGGTGGGTGATGGGTATTGAAGAGGACACCTGTTGGGATGAGCACTGGGTGTTGTATGGAAACCAATTTGACAATAAATTTCATATTAAAAAAATAAGAAAAAAGTATTCAAATAAAATTTAAGCATGTTGGCTTACCCCAATCCTTTAGCACCTCTTTACACTATCCTTCAACAGATAACTGATCTATTAAGAGTGGGTGACATGAATTCAGCTGAGTCACAAGATATAAAATCAATGTACAAAAATCTGTTGCATTTCCATACACCAATAATGAAGGTGCAGAGAAAGAAATAAAGGAATCAATACCATTTATAATTGCACTGAAAACCATAAAATACCTAGGAAAAAACCTGACCAAAGATGTAAAAGATCTGAATGCTAAAAATCATAGAAAACTTATGAAAGAAATTGAAGAAGACACAAAGAAATGGAAAAGCACGCTCATGGATTGGAAGAACAAATGTTGTTAAAATGTAAAAATTCCTTATAAAGAACTCTTAAAATACAAGAATTCACCAGAATTAACCAGAAACAGCACCTGAACTTTGAGAGTGTAGATATACCTATAAGATAGTAATATCCATAAAAGTATTCAAATACTACCCAAAGCAATCCTTACCTGCATTCTTCACAGAGCTGGAACAAGCAATTCTGAAATTTGTGTGGAGCCAGAAAAGACCCCAAATAGCCAAAGTAATATTGAAAAGGAAAACCAAAGCTGGAGGCATCACAATTCCAGACTTCAAGCTGTATTAAAAAGCTGTAATCATCAAGACAGTATGGTATTGGCACAAAAACAGACACAAAGATCTATGGGACAGAATAAAGAACCCAAAAATGAACCCACAATTTTATGGCCAACTAATCCTTGACAAAGCAGGAAAGAAAATCCAATGGAAAAAAGACAGTCTCTTCAGGAACGGGTGTTGGGAAAACTGGACAACTGGACAGCAGAAAATGAAACTGGACCACTTTCTCACACCATTCACAAAAATAAACTCAAAATGGATGAAAGACCTAAATGTAAGACAGGAAACCATCAAAATCCTAGAGAAGAAAACAAGCAACAACCTCTCTGGTCTCGGCCACAGTAACTGCTTAGTAGACATGTCTCTGAAGGGAAACAAAAGCAAAAATGAACTTTTGGGGCCTCATCAAGATAAAAACATTCTGCAAAGAAAAGGAAACAGTCAACAAAACTAAAAGGCAACTGATGGAATGGAAGAAGATATTTGCAAATGACATATAAGATAAAGTGTCAGTATCCAAAGTCTATACAGAACTTATCAAACTCAGCACTCAAAAAACAAGTAATCCAATGAAGAAATGAACAAAAGACATGAGCAGACACTTTTCAAAAGAAGAAATCCAGATGGCTAACACATGAAAAAATGTTCAACATTACTCATCATGAGGGAAATACAGATCAAAACCACTATGAGATACCACCTCACACCTGTCAGAATGGCTAAAATTAACAACACCAGAAACTATAGGTGTTGGTGAGGATGCAGAGAAAGAACACTTTTGCATTGTTGGTAGGAATGCAAACTTGTGCAGCCACTCTGGAGAACAGTACAGAGGTTCCTCAAAAAATTAAAAATAGAGCTACCCTATAACCCAGCAATTGCACTACTAAGTATTTATCCAAAGGATACAAAAATGATTTTAAGGGGCATATGTACCTCAATGTTTATAGCAGCACTATCAACAATAGCCAAATTATGGAAAGATCCCAAATGTCCATTGACTGATGAATGGACGAAGAAGATGTGACCTATATATACAATGGAATACTACTCGGTGATCAAAAAGAATGAAATCTTGCCATTTGCAACAACGTGAATGGAACTAGAATGTATTATGCTAAGCAAAATAATTCAGTCAGAGAAAGAAAAATATCATATGATTTCACTCATATGTGGAATTTAAGAAACAAAACAGATGAATATAGGGGAAGGGAAGGAAAAAAGATAAAAACAGTGGAAGGAGAACCTTAAGAGTCTCTTAAATACAGAGAACAAACTGAAGGTTGCTGGAGAGGTGTTGGGTGGGATGATGGACATTAAGGAGGGCACTTTTGGGGATGAGCACTGGGTGTTATATGTAAGTGATGAATCACTAAATTCTACTCCTGAAATCATTATTACACTATATGTTAACTACCTTGGATTTACATAACATTTTTAAAAAAGAAATTAAAAAAAAAAAAAAGAGAATGGGTGACATTTGGGAGCCTAGGTGGCTCAGTTGATTAAGCATCTGACTTTGGCTCAGGCCATGATCTCATGGTTCATGAGTTAGAGCCCTACCTTGGGCTCTCTGCTATCAGTGTGGAGCCCACTTTGCATCCTCTGTCTTCCTCTGCTCCTCCCCTGCTTACATGCATGAGCTTTCTCTTTCTCAAAAATAAACATTTTAAAAAATTAATATAATAATAATAATAATAAAGAATGGGTGACATTTTAACATGAGTATGAACAAGAAAGGAACCAGCAAGGAAATGGGAAGAAGGGACATGCCAAAAAAAAAAAAGAAAATGAAGAATATAAACCATAAAAATATGCATATGAAGTAGATAAAAAATGCAAATAATTCTTTATAAAGTGAACATTCTCTCTGAACACTGGTGAAATAAGAGCTATACAAGCTCAATGAAGACATAAGACTATTGAAAACATCCAAAATTAGCTCAGAAAAGAATATAAGTCAAACTATTTCAATTAAAAGAAGTATTCAGTAACATTTTTATATACCAGGTCAATGTAAAAAATACATTCCTATAAACTAACAATCAGATAATATAGTCTTTTAAGTCATATATAGCACATATATGAAATAAATCTAACCAAGGATAACTGAAGCAAATCCTTTATATGTAGATATGCCATCTGAAAATCTATTGGAATATTTAAAAAAAAGACCAAAATAAATATAGATGAGAGATATATAATGTTTATAAATGGTAAGACTCAATACTGTGATGATAGAAATGTTCACTAAATTTATCTATAATTTTAATCACATATTTTTTGTAGAATACAAGATAATCCTAAATTTGATATGGGATGGTTTAAGCATCTTGAATGATCTGGACAATTCTGAGCAGAAAAAGTATAAGAAAATAATGTGTCCTATTGAAAATCAAGAAATATTATAAAGTTGTACTAAATTAGTGAGTATTGATGCAAGGTAGACAAATAGATCAGAATAGACAGCTGACAGAAATATCTATACATATTATACATGTTAAATATATATAATACATATAAGAATTTTATAAATGAAATAGCACTAGAATTCAATGAGATTTATGAGAAAAAAATTAGAGTCCTATTTTATACCATTTACAGAAATAAGTTAAAGGAATAGAATATTCAAAACCAAGAAGGGAAATATAAGAGATTATTTTTAAGAATTAAAATTAGGAATTTTAAAAATAAGACTCAGAATTTACTGAATTTGTTAATTAGTTACAACAGTTTTCAGTTGACCTTTAGGATTTCCTACATAGATCATATCATCTGCAAATAAACACACTTTTATTTCTTTCTTTGTGATTTCGATGCCTTTTTATTTCATTATCTTGTCTGATTGCTGTAGCTAGGACTTTCAGGACTATGTTAAATATGAGTGGTGATAGTGGACACTCTTGTCTTATTCCCGATCTTAGAGGAAAAGCTTTCAACCTTTCACCATTGAGTATGATATAGCTGTGGGTATATGATATAAGTCCTTTATGATATAGCTGTGGGTATGTGATATAAGGAATTACATTCCTTTTATACCCAACTTCTTGAAGGTTTTTATAATGAAAGGATGTCATATTTTGTCCATTGTTTTTTCTACATCTATTGAGATTGTCATTTGGTCCTTATCTTTCAATTAATGTGGTGTACCACATTTATTGATTTGCATATGTTGCATCGCAGGGATAAATCCCACTTAACCATGGTGTATGTGCTGTTGAATTTGGGGAATGTAAATTGGTTCAGCCAGGATATAAAACAGTATGGAGGTTCCTCAAAAAATTAAAAATAGAATGATCATATGATTCAGCAATCCCACCTTTAGTTATATACCCAAAGGAAGTGAAAACAGGATTAACAGAAAGATATATGCATTCCCATATTTACTTCAGCATTACTGATAATAGCCAAGATATGGAAATAACCTGAGTATTCATTAATGGATGAATGTATAGAAAAATATTATACTTATATAGGTGTATATATGTGTATATGTATATATATAAGTATTATTCAACCATGAGAAAGAAAGAAATCCTGCTAATTGCAACAACATGGATAAACCTTAAGGGCACTATCCTAAGTAAAACAAGTCAGACAAAGAAAGAAAAATACTGAATGATCTCACTTACATATGAAATCTAAAAAAAGCCAAATTTATAGAAATAGAGAGTATAATGGTGGTTACCAGGGGCTGAGATGTGGAGGAATTGGGGAGGTGTTGGCCCAAGAATACAAACTTACAGTTATGAGTGAATTCTTGAGATCTAATGTACAGTATTGCGATTATAGTTACCAATACTGTGTTATATACTTTAAAGTTAGTAAAAGACTAGATCTTAAATGTTTTCACTACAAAAAGGAAATAATAACTATGTGAGGTAATGGAGGTATTAGTTAACACTATGGTGGTAATCATATTGTAATATATACATGTATCAAATCAACATGCTGTACACCTTAAACTAACACAGTTTTATGTCAATTATGTCTCCATTTTTAAAAAATCTCAAATCATAAAAAGATCAATAAACCTATCTCAATAAAATTTTAAATTTCTATATGACAAACAATACCATACACAAAATAAAAAAGCAAGCTCTTGACTGGAACAAGATGTTTAAAAATATAACTGTCAAAGAATTAATATTAAAGTATTTTTAAAGAAATAGAATAATGAAAAGCAAGCAATCTAAAGAGAATGATCAAAGTATGTAAAAATACAATTCATAATAAAGAAGAGCCAAATAGCCAATGAAAAAAATTTTAAGTGTTCAGATGCACATTGAAATTCTATTCCACATCAGTCAGAACAGACAAAAAATACGTCTAATAACAAGTATCTGTAAGTATGTGAAGGAACAGATTCTCATACCCTGATGATGGAAATGGAAGTTGGTATAAACCCTTTGGAGAATTATTTGGTTATATTTATTAAAGTTAGTATGTGCATACCGTATGACTAGCAATTCTGCTACAATGTATCTGCATTTAGGAAAATCCTCACAAAGAAAGTATTTACTAGGATATTCATAGCAACACTGCTAATAATAGCCAAAAAAAATTGATAAATCCCATTTGTCTTTCTATAGGGTACAGAATAAACTTTTTTTACAGTGGAAAACTATGCAGTAGTTAAAATATAATAAATGATTCTCATTGTATTACCATCAGTAGCTCTCTAAAAGTAATTTTGGTCTTAAAAGTCAAATTGTTGAAAGAAGCAGTGTAATACCATTTTTTAAATTCTTGATTCAAAAAATAATTTCTTATCTTGTTTATAAAGATAAATATTTATGGTCATAGTTCAAGAACATTCAAAGACAGGAACTGTGATAATATCAGGGTAGTAATAAACTTGTGAGGCACAGCAAAGGAGAACATGTGTTGTCAACATTTAATTTCTCAAAAAGAAATCTGAAGCAAATATGTCAAAATATTAACAACTAATTTAAGTGTTAGATGTATATTTGCTAACATATTAGCCTCTGTATTTATGCACTTTGTTGTGTATTTATAACTTATTTTCAAATAAACATTAGAAAGATTTTGCCACAAAAGGGTCAAATTCTTGACCCAAAATATCTTTCTGGAATCAAAGAACTTAAAGAAAATGTATTGTTCTCTTTGATCTATAAAAAGGAGAGATACACGGGCTTAGGAAGAAACTGATAGGTAACGGAAGGGGATTAAAAATGACCTGACATCCTTGCCACTTTGACATACTGGTAACTAATGTGCTGACGTTCCTTCCAACTTGTTGGGGCTCTGCACAGTTTACTTGCTCCTTTTGGCCAGTATCTTCTCATCCTCGTGTGCTCTTAAGCACTTGGAAGACAACACAAAATCCTTTAAAAAATTTTTAAATTTCAGTATCGTTGACACACAATGTTACATTAGTTTCAGGTGTACAACATAAGTGATAAATTCCGCTATGCTCCCTAAAAGTATGATACAAGAAAAGAAAAACTAAATGAATAAAAACATCATCCCTGTGGGGAAGCTCTGCAAACCTGAAAGCCACAGTGAAGTAAATCTCCACGTGTAGCCTGCAGTAGTGACATTTTATCACAGTTTTAGAAAATGTCTGATTTCTAGCAATGTTAGTGCCTTGGACTCCTATAACTGTTGGTTGACTTAGGCCACCAATATCCTTGTGATAATATTTGAACATAAAAAGTAAAGAAAAAATTTTAAATGACCAGATAGATGTCAAAAATCAAATGCAAGAAAGGGCGCCTGGTGGTTTAGTCGGTTAAGCATCTCACTCTTGATTTCAGCTCAGGTCATGATCTCATGGTTCATGGGTTCAGTCTCCACATTTGGATCTGCACTGTGTGGAGCCTCCTTGGGATTCTCTCTCTGCCCCTCCCCTGCTCGTGCTCTCTCTCAAAACAAGTGAATAAACTTTAGGGGAAAAAAAGTAGCAGAACATATAAAAAAAATGTACATTTTTTCAATTGCTGACCATATTTGTTGTTTTCACTTTTCTCTCTTCAAAGAAATTTTAGATAACTCATCTACCAAAAGTAAGTAAAAGTCATTGGTTGGACTTGATCTTGGCTCTGGTGGGAGTCTCCCATGGTTTGAAAGCAACATTTCAAAATATTGTTTTTCAAATTCAAATGGAGATATTTCAATTGCTAATTAAAAACTTGTAAAAAGAAATACCCCAACTTTCATATTCAAACATTCAAATTGGCTGCTGTTAAGAATATTTATGTACAGGAATTAGAAAGGTAAATTGCATTTGCAGGATAATAAATAAAGAATCACCCCTTCAAGTGTTTATTTTCATCACGTAACTGCTCCCATTTCACTATTATTACCCTCTTCCTCTTTGGCTTGTACGTGTGTGTGCTTCCACATGAAAAACTTAAGAACGAATTGGTTATTAGGCAACACACCTGGATGAGTGACCATTGGTTTACATTCAGCCGGTTGTCCCCATCATTAAGCGAGGAAAATAACCCTGGCATTGGTGGTGGTGTTGAATCAGCTAGTTAACAGAAAAAGCCAGAAAAAGCTTTGCAAAAGAAACAATTTTTTTCATTTTCAAAAAGAAAGCTACATCTTTTTAAGTAATAGAAGAAATGCCTTTAAATCTACAGGTGGGATGAGTCATTCAGGCTTTCTTTTTACAAACTAGTGTGAAGAATAAGTAAAATCAATCACCAAAGTTAGAGACACTTTGTCTTTTTTCTGGGCGTGAGCCACCCATCTCCAAATCTTTTCAAGGACTCAATTTTTGGAGTGAGTTTTAGAGAGAGCTGATTAGAGGGTATAGAAAAAGGAGAAATATGCCAATTGTTTTGAGCTAAAATGTGTTTATTGTGGAAGGGGAATTGTTATTTCAGTAAAAATCTGAAATAATATTACTAATAAGACTTTAAATGAAGTACAGAAAAAGGTAGAGGGGGTAAATTAGCATTCTTATCCTTATGTATCTTTTTGTGTGTGTTCATATTTCTTACCAGAAAACATTTCTGCTAAATGTTATCTCATATCTGTAAAATTTTTAAATTTTAATTATTAGGTTGTAATTACCAATGGAAAAAAATAATTTGTTAACTCCATGAAAGACTAAATATCTCTTATTTCGAAGTTTATCTTCAACAAAGCAAAAACTGTCTGAAATTTCACTGTCAGTAATTCACTCTGCCATCTTATTTATTTTATAAACGTAATTCTTAATGTTGTCCCTCAAAGTTCCTCCTCAGAATCACCTATTTCAGTTCACTGAAATCATCTAGTCATCCAAGTTACAGACCTTTGAGCTTTTCTTTTTAATCACTTCATCTTTGTGATATACTATACTTCCAAACTCCAAGAATTATTCTCTCTTCTCCATCCCGATTTTCATGACCCAATTCAGGCTTCTTAAAAATGCTCAGATGGGGAAGCTTCGGTGGCTCAGTTGGTTAAGTGTCCAACTCTTGATTTTGGCTCAGGTCATGGTCTCATGGTTCGTGAGTTCAAGCCCCACATGGGGCCCTGTGCTAACAGAGCAAAGGGTACTTGGGGATTTTCTGTTTCCCTCTCTCTCTGCCCCTCCCCTGTTTGCACTGCCTCTCTCTCTGAAAATAAATAAAAAAACTTAAAAAAATTTTTTTAATGCTCAGATGGATCACACTACAATTATCTCACAACGATTCTTTTGCTTGTCAGACTATCCTCTTTTTTTTAATTCAATAATACATTGTATATATATATATATAATAATATAAATATATATATATATATATAAATAATATACTTTATGGTCAAATTGGTTGGGACTATCCTTATCCAATACCTCATGCTGCTTCCAAACTGTCCATCTACCATGGACTTAATCAGGACATCTTGGAATTAAGGAAGAAAGAAAATAACAACAACAACAACAGTTAAAAAGACAGATGGTTCCTGATGTTACCCACAGAATAAAAATTTCAAAATCCTCACTGAGTGATTGAAGATGGTATGGAAAGAACATTGGTTTTGCATTGTTGTTCTAGTATTTATTAGCTTTTTAATCTTATAAAAATTATTCAAATTCTCAGTGTTAATTTCTTTATAAAGGCTAGTAATACCTACCCAAGAAAGTTGCTGTCTTAGTAAAATAATACCATGCACATGAAACTGTTAGTAGAGCAGAGAATCTAGAATATATTTTTCTCAATATATTCCCAAACTGCTTTTTAGATCCTCCTGCCAGGCCCAACCCCTTGCAATCTGAGCTCTAACATTCCAATTTCCCACGAATATGTGCACACCTGTATCTCATTTCTTTTGCCTGGAATTCGTCCCTCTCTTAGGCTTCTTCACTCAGCTAGCTTCTGCTCATCTTTCAAGACTTACATCAGGTATTACCTCTCCTGGGACAATCTCCCTCAGCCATCTGCACTTCCCAATCTGAAGAGATTTCTGAGTCCTCTGGGCTGACAACACCACATTTCTGTGTTTTCACATGGTTTTTTGTCAAGAACTATAAAGGATGTGAATTTGTAACTACTCTCAAGCTGACAAGTTAGTCTGTCACACTTTCATGCTGGCAGAAGACAAGAGAATCCTGTACCAGAGACAACAGACTGTTAAGCAACAGCAAGCAGCAAGAGTTGGTTTTCCTTGCTCTCCAAGTCCGGCGGAAGGGGCTCAGGTAGGTGCAGAGCACGCAGTGGAATCCTGAGCTTAGAGAATCTGCATCTGTTAATGAGCTGGGAACAAATCTGCCAATGTTTGCCTCACCTTTCTTATACTGGACAATACTTGGCTCTGCAAGGAGAGGCTAATTTTAAGCCTTTCACTCTACAAAAATATGTGAAAAGGTAAACTAGAATGAAAGAGCAAGTAGTTCTGCTTGCAAATTTTGCAGAAACATGAAAGACTCACAGGACTCACTCCCAACACTTTCATGGGAACTTCCCTTTTGTTTCCAAGTTGGTGGTAGAGAAGGAGGATATACACACATTGGACATTGTCCTATTCCCAGTAGGACCCAGTGTCCACAAAACAGACATCTGCTGTATGTTTCAGAATAGAAAATCTCCAAAGAGGAGCAAATCAAGTTGATAATCCAAAGTAAGTAAGGTAAGCCCAAGTTCTAGAATAGTTTCAAATACACATTTTTTTCTCTTTAACACAAGTGATTATAAATTATTTAACTATAGATTTTTTACTTTTGTAGGGTTTCTGATGTAAATAAAATCACAAAGCCCTACAAATTTTCTTTGTTTTTGGTTGGAAAAGTACAAGTCTTAGAGTTACCAAAAATTCATCTAAAAGCTATAAAGAGTAGCTATATCTTAACGGGTATATTCTGTGAGCCTCACCTTTTATCTACCTCATTAATCTTCATACCCATGTGAGGAAATGTCTATGTCCCAAAGTTTTGGACTGAGTGGTTAAGTGGCTTACACAAAGTGACAGAACTAATAAGTAGAGGACATATGTTCTCTTGAACCCAGTCTTTTTGGTTCCAAATTCTATAAACTAAACTTTCTCATGCAAATTCTCCTCTAAGCTTTACTCCTCCTAACTCCACTGGTAGCTGAGACTGCAGGACTCTGTGACTTGGAGTTAATTCTGGAGGTTGGCCCAGACTCAGGTCTGTGAGTGACTACATGGATTGTGCTAAGCAATAAGCAGTAGCCACCAAGAGCAGATGGAAGAGCAGTAAGTCTCACTTCACCTACCTTCCAATTTGGGGTGACATCTGTCCTAATTGTAGGTATACTGGAACACAGTGGTTCTCTTTTCACTTCTTGGGAAGGGCGGAAGAGCCTCTCTTTGGTAGAAGAGATGGGACCACTTAGAAATGCAGAACAATTTTATAAAGACTCCTATTATCATTTCTATTTCTCAGATTAGCATTGTCCACAAAGCCTCAGATGGTTTCTTTCAATCATCCATTCATTCATCTCCTCATCTAGTCAACAAATATTAGTGGCAAGCCAATGAAGTGCCAGATAACTCTACATGATAAAGAGAGGACTCAGTGTAATGGAAGGAATGTGAACTTTGAAATCAGACAGAGATTAGTTGGATCCCTGCCTCTACCACTTGTAAGATAAATTTTCTAACCTATCTGAGCTTCTGTTTCATTGCATGTAAAGTGAAAATAATAATCCCCCTTTCTACAAATGTATAAAGATAAAACCAAAGAACTGTATCAGTTGCCTAGCAGAATGCCCAAACAAGAACGTTATCTGCTTCCTTCCTCATTCAGACACTATAAGACTATGATGTATTATGTGCTACTCCTGGGAGACTAATGGATAACAGATAAAGAAAAAATTTGTCTCAGATAACTCAAATATTTAATTTTAGATAAAGCTGTCTTGCAAACTGGATTTGGATTTTGGACCATAAAAGGAAGAAGCTAATATGCCTAGGAATGCCATTAAAGGAACAGCAAACCTTTATGCTCAGTGCATTTTTTACAGAGGAAATTCAAAGTTTGGCTTCAAAATTTTAAAAGTTGGATTATCTGTGGCTGTTGGACAAATTGGGTGGAGCACCCAGAGGTGATCAGCAGACTATTCTCTAAGTTGACTAATACTCCAAAGGAGACAAACCTGTAGAAATTCTGTAAAACATAGGTGATGAAAAAACTATGGTTTTTGCTGAAGCTAAGAAAAAAAAAGCAGATTTTATTGCAACTTTTCTTGTTTAAGAGAAGTACTGATAGAAGTACAACTAAAAGTACTGATAGTGATCTGGAACAGAGAGAGAGAGAGAGAGAGAGAGAGAGAGAGAGAGAGAGAGAGAGAAAGAGAGCAAGCTCTTAGGGATTTTCACTGGGAAAGTGCCAGTCCCATCTACTTTGGTAGCTGGCAGAGAGCTGGATATTGAAAATGTTCAATATGTTATCAATCTTTATATTCCTTCCACTAGTGAAGAAAGTGTTCTTTGAATTTGGTGTACTGGTCATTGAGGGAACACTGGCAGAGCAGTTTCCTTTTTTTGCTCAGATAACCATCAGCTTGGCATCTAGTGAGAGTACTGTTGAATCTCAGCAGAAGGCTCCTGCCTTGAGTGCATATGTCCTGGCTTCCGTGACAGTATAAGAGGAAATGTGTTTGCATTAGTTAATACTCAAAAGAATTATTGAGGTGCCTGAGTGGCTCAGTCGGTTAAGCGTCTGACTTTGGCTCAAGCCATGATCTCACGGTCCATGAGTTCGAGCCCCGTGTCAGGCTCTGTGCTGACAGCTCAGAGCCTGGACCTGCTTCAGATTCTGTGTTTCCCTTTCCCTCTGACCCTCCCCCGTTCATGCTTTGTCTCTCTCTGTCTTAAAACTAAATAAACATTAAAAAACAATTTTTTAAAAAGAATTATCAAGGCAAGAGCACTTTTAACATACAAAATCTTTTCCACAAGCTCCCAAACCAGTATGATGATGACGAGACAGGATTAAAGTTAAAACATTGAAGTTTGTGCTATAATTTTATTGCGGAAAAACAGTTTTGATTTTTGAACTTTTAACACAAATGTGAAACCTAATATTCTTGTGTCTCCTGTCCTTCTATTCTCACTCCTACTCTTTAAGAAATAAATCCTGGGGTGCCTGGGTGGCTCAGTCAGTTCAGCGTCCGACTTCGGCTCAGGTCATGATCTCACGGTCTGTGAGTTCGAGCCCCACGTCAGGCTCTGTGCTGACAGCTCAGAGCCTGGAGCCGGCTTCGGATTCTGTGTCTCCCTCTCTCTCTTCCCCTCCCCTGTTCATGTTCTGTCTCTCTCTGTCTCAAAAATAAATAAAAACATTAAAAAAATTAAAAAAAAAGAAATAAATCCTTACTGATTAATATGAGATGCCAAAAATAGCAGTGTTGCAGTTACTGATGCAAATGACATGAACCACAAAGATGAAAGCATTCTAAAAGCCTTGCAAAAAAATAAATTCTTTTAAGGAATTTATAGTTTATTTGGGCAGAGAATAGAGACTAACCAGAATAGAAGACAAAATATTCTTCAGGCCATAAAACAGAAAGAAAGTTGGTACAATGGGAATATAACGGAAAAGCTACTTCCAGACTGTGATACTGAGAATTTCATCAATGTGAACTTGCCCTTCCTAAGTCAGTAGTAGTGACCTATGAGATGGTTTTCCTTCTAAGCAGTTTGATTGCCCCCTTTTGTTTTCTTTACTGGCTGCAGCATGATTAGAGAAACAGAGAGGAAAGGGTCAGATGGAATCAAGAAAAGGAGCAACTCGAGCATCAACTTTTTTCTGCCCTTTCCAGACAGGATAGTATTGACATCAGTTCTCCACCCACATCTCTACCCTGTGACTTTGCCCAGCCTATCTGTGGCATTTGTCTAATCTTTTGTAAAGAGTCTAATCTTTTGTAAAGAGTCATATATGCCCTCGAAACCCATATAGGAGTGAAAGCCACATACGGCTCTGCCAAGCATAGCTCATCTCTTAACATCTTTCCTTGGTGCTGTCAGTTTACCCTGGTGGCAGTGCAAGTCCTTTAAAAATGGAACAGCTTTTGCTTCGACTTTTACATGAGTTATCAATAATTTGTTTCCCAATTCTTATTCTTTCTGCTCCGCCCTCTTTCCTTTTTAAGGTAGCAGAATTTTATTTTACTCTTTTATTTTGAAATAATTATAGATCCACAAGTAGTTGCAGTGTAACCTTTAACTCGTTCTCCCACAGCTTCCATCTTTCATAATTATAGCATCAAAAGGAGGACTTTGGCATTAATACAATGTATGTGTATAGAGGTAGCACATTTTTAGATTTTTACTTTCCTTATTGCTTTTTCTTTTTTTTTATTTATTTTTGAGAGAGAGAGAGAGACAGAGTGTGAGCAAGGCAGGGACAGAGAGGGAGGGAGACACAGAATCCGAAGCAGGCTCCAGGCTCTGAGCTGTCAGCACAGAGCCCTATGTGGGGCTCGAACTCACGAACCACGAGATCATGACCTGAGCCGAAGTCAAGTTGCTTAACTGACTAAGCCACTCAGGCACCCCTTTTTATTGCTTTTTCTTTAAATTCTTCTTGTGAGACTCACAGTTTCTTGCTGTGATTAACCTCCAAGTTGGGCAGACAGTATGCAGAAGTCAAAATGATGCCAAGTGTGTCCTGTGTCAATTTTTCTTCAGGCACAAGTTTTCCAAGATAAATATGTCTCAAATGTCAGGAATCCTTTCTATATAAACTTTGGCAAGACAGTTAAAACACACACAGTGCATGTAGGAAATGTGGTTTGCTTAGGAAAATATCAAAATAAGATATTTGGTTACTGTATTGCATTTTAATTGTTGTTAGAGCCAATAACTATAGTTTATACTAACTTTATTTTACTGTACTGTGGTTACTTTAGGCTACTTTATTGTGGAATGCTTTGCAGTTAATAAAGTGTTTGTATATCTATGTTTTCATTTCCCTTTTAAATTACATTATATTGAAAAGTATATTTTTTTCCTATTTGACAAATATAAAACTGTGGCTTACAGACAGTGGGAAAAAAAATGGATGGAATGGGGGGAAGACATTCAGTGCTAGGAGAAAATTGTCCTACTTAAAATAAGAGCATTTACCAATTCTATTTTCATCTGAATATCAGCAATCTGGTTAAAAACTAAGGTGGAGTTTAAGTAAACTACCTTATCCCTGCTACAAGAGCAGGCTATAGTAGCAACTTTTGATCTATAGGTAAAATTTCATACTCTAACTAGAGACCAAGAAGTGATTAAGAAACACCGCTGTTATGGACTGAATGTTTGTGTGTCTCACAAATTCATATATTAAGCAAGCCCCAGCCCTCAGTGTGGTGGTATCTGGAGGTGGGGACTTTAGGAGGGGATTAAGGTTAGATGATGTCATGCTGGTAGGGCCGTCATGATGAGATGAGTGCCCTCATAAGAAGAGACACTGAGGGAGCTTCCCCCATCCACCACCACCAGGTGGTGAAATAGCAAGAAGGTGTCCATCTACAAACCAAGAAGAGACCCCCTAACAGAGAGTTGTTACTAAAACTTGGCCAGCTGGCACCTTGATCTCAGACTTCCAGCCTCCAGAACTGTCAGGATGTAAAGTTTTGTTGTTTAAGCCCCCCAGTCGATGGTATTTTGTTTTGGCAGCCCAATCTGATTAAAACAAACTTAGGCTTTGGAATAGTTGTCTCCAAATTTCTATACTCTAAAGCTCACTAAAAAACTCAGGAACTTAACTAAACATGGATTGAAAAATGACCAGCAAACTTGAAAGTGTGGTCACCTCCTGAGATAGAAATTAAGCATGAGAGGGCAAATGCTCTCATTTTGTTCAATATATTTTGTATACTGTTCAAATATTTGAGTATTTTACAGTTAATGTATTTATGTAATTCTAAACCAAAAAGTTGGCATTTTCAGTGCCTTAATTTGTGTGTGTGATAATGCATTTTGTTCTTCAAGTTGTGGCAGAAAAAACAGGTGAAAAAAGTTAGCAAATTCAGGCTGTAACCTTCATATGATTTTGAGGCAGCTACTCAAGCCAAAAATGTTACCTTAACCTTCCTTACCCTCATGCCATCACTATTAAAAAATCTGAGCCACCTGCTCTTACCTGCACTATGGTAATATTTAGGGCTATCTGTAGAGGATTGCAGGGTCTTGGAAAAGTCACACTCTGTACTCCTCTCCAATATTTTTATTAAGAATAAATATTTGTAAGTCATTTTCAAGAATAGCATCAAGGGGAAAACCAAGCTAAATAACACAGTATAAACACAGGTTTGTACAAATATGAGTGCTGAGTTGTACAGCCAAGCAGGCAGCCCCAGATCTGAATTGAAATGTCATAGATCATTTTCAGAATCACTGACATCTCATTCCAGGGATAGCTGCAAAGTTGTTGCAGCTGATTCTCTACAGCAAAGAGGCTAAGAACACAGTCAGCTTTGACTTAAAAAAAATCATTCTTTTTCTAAAACATGCTCATGTAGTTTGTCCCAGGCATAGTATAGTAGACATAGACATTATAGTATAATGTCCCAGGCACTAGACTAGTGTTGGGTGAAGGGCATGGGACAAGCAGAGGGGGTACACAGTCTAATGATTCTCAATATACATTTCTCCAAAGGACTCTCTTAAGTCACAAGAGGCTGGAAAATTTAGTTGTCTGATAAGCATGCATGAATGGAAAAAGAAGCAAGAGTGTGAAAAGGGAAAACACATATCAAGGTTCAGAGGCAGGCTAAGGGTCAAAAGCAGAACTATGAGTCTGAAACAAAGTAAATCCAAGGCATCCATTCTATCCACCCATCCATTTCAGATACCACTAACCAAAAGTCTGCTAAGCATAGGCATCTCGCTATCTGCTGTGGGGAATGCAGATATGAAAACCATAGGTCCTGCCTTCAAAGGGCTTACTTACAGACTAATGAGGAAGATAGTATAATCAAACAATCCTGACATAGATCAGCATGCATTAAATGTCATAACAAAATTTAAGTCAAGGGCCAAGAATCCCATGGGAGTGAGGTAGAACTTCTGGCTAGGCAATCCAAGAAGTCATAATGGAAGAAAGTTTATTTGAATAAAGAGAATGATTTTAACAGGAATGAAACTGTGGAACACCAGAGGAAGGGTTTTGGGGCTGTGCCACTGGCAGAATCAAGGACATAAAATCAGTCAAGAGGAAGATGGGGGCATTCAGTGCCTTAGGACTTGTGAGAGTCCACCAACCCAGAAATGGGGTATTCAAATGATCTTCCACAGATCTTGAGGCAAGTGGGCTGTATAGGTTATTTGTCAACCTAAGTCCTCCTACGATATTGTCTTTATCTGATTTGTAACTTGGGAGGAACCTGGGTGGCTCAATCAGTTAGGCATCTGACTTGATTTCAGCTCAGGTCATGATCTCACAGTTGTGAGATCAAGCCCCGAGTAGAGCTCCACTGTGGAGCCTGCTTAAGATTCTCTCTCTCCCTTTCCCTCTGACCCTCCTTTCTCTCTTTCTCTCTCTCTCTCTCTTTCTCTCTCTCTCTCTCTCTGCCTCTCTCTCTCTCTCTCTCTCTCTCTCTCAAAAAAAAAAAAGAGTTATGGTTTGTAAATTGGATTTCTACATAAATTTTATTTGGGGAAAACAAGGCTCTACTCACTAAAAATATTTTAAAGTCTGAAAAATCACTGAACTAGTGCATTGGTTATGTATGGAATGAGAGAAATATGCTCAGAAGAACTTTCAGTCCAGATCCTGGGAGGCATTAAATGCCCCAGAGAATGTCATTTATATGGTAATATAAAACTCTGCAGTAGGTTAAGCCTACAAGACTTAGTTAGGAGTTACATTAGCAAACATCTGTTGTGACTTGAGCAGGCTCTTAGGGGGTCTCACTCCTACACAGCTTATGAACTCACTTTTCCTCATAAGCAATGTTCTCCCTGAAGACTTTAGATAGATCTGTTTTCTCTCCATCCTTTCTCACCTTTCCAGTTATGTTTGGTTCCAGTGATGGTCAAACACCCTTGTAAACCAACTCTTCAAGTTTACTTGGCTGAGGCACCCATATAGATTCTTCCTAGCGGCTTGCGCATCCCTACCCTGGCACTCCACCTCCACTCTTATATCTCACAGAACTTCTGTCTTTCCAGCCTCAGGTCCACTTTTCAGTTCAAGGGAGTGATCAAGCCCCCATTGCTGTCCTGTCCTGTGGACTGTAGGATCTCTCCACCACCCTTCTTTCAAGCCACAGCTGACACAAGAAAAGAGAGGTCAAGTTCTTTCCTCCTCTATGTCCTTAGGACCCTAGGTCTTCTCTTTCTTGGCAGTCTTGCAGCAAACTGGACCCACATCGTTTTCTGCCTAGGTGACCATCCAAAACAGAAGCTCCTCTGGTCATCTAACTCTTCTTTGTCCCTTTCTAATGTTTAAATGTTATGACAGGATGTTACAATGGCACTCTTCCTGCCTGTTTCCAACCAAGGTACTGACACATTATATATTATAATTCAAAGTCAGTATGAGACAGATTCCCACATGCAAATTTTGCAAAGGAAATGTACTGGAATCATTACACAACGTCTGTAACTCTCAACCAGATCAAGGATATCAGGAGTCACTAGAGTGTGGGGAGAGAAGACTGGTGAGGAGATTTTTCTTAGAGCCAGCTATGATCCTGCTGGGAATCCTCACTCCTACCTTAAGTTGTGTGCTGAGAGCTTCTGTGGGATCATGTAGAAAGTTTTGAAATATGTCTTGTGTAGCTTGGAGATGTAGTATACAGACACCTGACTCTTGGAAGAGAAAACTAAAAAGTGCTGTCACAGCAAAACAGAACTGGCAGCCTGGAGTTTGGTCTGTACTCAGAGAATTTGTCAGGAGCTAAGGTGGCCAAAGACTACCACAATTTTTTTTAAACAGACCTCTCAATGAGAGGTAGGTACCATATTCCTTCCCCTTAAACTTAGATAAGCTCTGTGACTGCTTTGACAATAAAATACAGTGGACACGACTTTCAATGCCAATTTCTGGTCCACTTCCTCTCTTTAAAAAATTCCTTCTGGGAACCCTGAACTACCATGTAATAAGTTTGGCCCTGAGACTACCACGTTAGAGAAGCCATGGGTATCCACTCTGGACAACCACCAACTTCCCAGCCAATACCAACCAAACCATCAAACATTTAAGTCTTGGGCATTGCACACCAGTCTGTCTTCTAGCTAAATATCACTGACTGACTTCCACCAATGCCACATGAATCAGAAGAAGTGCCCAGTTGAACCCTTCCTGAATTCCTGGTGTAAAAATTCCTGAAATATAATAAAATAGTTGCTGTTTCAAGCCACTAAATTGTGGCATAATTTGTTACACAGCAGTAGATAACTAGAACACAGGCAAAGAAATGTTTCCCATGCTACTATAGGGGCCTCCCAGATAAGAATTGCAGCACAGTGGTAGCACTTGGGTTAGGGTTATGCCTAGAGCTGAGTCCTGTCTAAAATGCCTTCCTATAGAGATGCTCGTGGACCCAAGCATCAGGAAGCTGGAGGTGAACACCAAATTGCTTAGGGCTATGGGGGGAGTTGAAAGCGGCCACCCAGAATGAAATTTGTCTGCTCTGGTCAAGGGAATTGCAGTTCAATGAGCTTTCATGGAAAAACCCATGAAAGTATCCCAGGGGAGAAGCCTTACATGACCTCTAGACCAGAGAATGCAGCTTGCAGTAAACTGAAAAAAAAAAAATAGTCTGTTTTCTATTGATCTCTTTCCTCCCAGAGGTGGCCATTTTTCCCCCTTGTCTCTATCTTTTGTGTTATTTGTCATAAAAAGGAAAACCATAAAGTAGAACATAGAAATATGTTCTACAAGCCTGTTGTTCAAGTCAGACTCACAAACTGGTAAGTTCACAGTTCTTACCAAAGTATCATTTATTTAGACAAATTTTGCTGTGGGTTCCCTGTGTAAAAACTGGATGAGGTTTTCCTTTCATCTTGTTCTGTGTCCTTAGAGCTTGGCTTTGTAGTCAATGAGAATATTCTCTCTGGTCTCTGCCAGCCAGAAGACGCATGTACCAGCTTATATTTGGCATCCAGTTGAATAGACAGGGATTCAAAGACATGAAGTCACAAGCAGCACTGACCATGCAGCTCTCAGGAAAATTTGTCATAAGGAGACCCAGTCCATAATGAGCCTTTGATTTCTCAACCTTCATTATCTTGCTAGTACTGGAAAAGTCCCATTCTGGTAGGACCTGCTTAGTGACATGGATAGCAAACCTGTGACTGGAGACATCCTATGGTCTCATGGGAAACAGGCGCCATTTTCTCTACATCATTCTTACCACTTGTGACAGTGAAGGTCTTTGCTTTCTTAGGCTAACTTCCTAGATCTTGTGAGGGCCCTATCTTTTGCAACCTCTTTTGGGATACTTCTTGCATCCCTTGTTATGTTATAAAAGAGCTTAATGGTTTGAGTCACTATTGAGATTAACATAAGATACTATTCATCAATGACCAGAAGAAGGATCCTTTGGAAAAATCTTCTCTACTTAGGGGGAAAAAATGGATATATCTTCCTAAATAGTTATCTGATTGCTACCTATGGAAAGACCAAATTAAAAGGCCAGAAGAAGGATCCCTTGGAAAATCTTTTATACTTAGGGAAAAAATTGGAGGTATCTTCCTAAATAATTATCTTGTTGCTACCTATGGAAAGACCAAATAAAAAGTGGATACAAAGGAGTATAATGGCTAGCCATTATGGACTCCCTTCACAAGATGAGAGGATAGAAATGAGATTTAGACAAAAATAAAGTCCACATTCAACATAGATTCCCCTTCTTAAAATCTGTCCCCGTCTCATCAACAAATTCCTTTAACTCCCCAAACTCCTCCACCTTCCCCAGAAAATCACTTAAAGCACCCAGCTGACTATTTTAGCTTCCCTCTTCCTACAGGATTTACAGACAGCACTTCAGCCTGTTTTCTAAGGCCAGAGTATACAGCTTACTCATGTAAATGCTGGAAGCCAGAAAGTGAATATAGCAGAAGCACCCAGGATGGACAGTAAGGCTCACTTTGCTGGGCTCTATAATAAGGTTATCCCATCTTCAGGCTTTCCTGTACAATGTCCTTTGTGGATGTGTCCTGCCTCCCTTCCCCGCCAGCCCCTGCCTGCAAAGAATTCATGTCCCTTGGACAGCAACAGATCTTTCAAAGTATGATGCTCTTTTGCCTCCACTTTCAGAAGATCCTACCAAACTTAGAAAGGGATTAGAATGATTAGTGGGCATTCATAACTCTACACAAAAGGACTCTACATAACTCTACACAAATGATTGTCTGTTGAGGGATGTTCTTCGCACCCAGACATCACCATAGAGGCAATGGTGAACTGATCTAAGGTTCACTGTGTCTGTGTTAAATGCTTTATACAGACCTTTCAGAGGCATACTACACTGAACCCTGGAGCTCCAGAACATAGAAATCTTTTAATTTCTGCCTTGCTAGGAAATTTTCTCCCTGATATAAAAGTTCTAAGCAATACAATGGAAACAGCTATGCAATTCTTTGAGGACAGCTTGCAGGAATTCAAGAAAAAGGAGTTAAAATCAACAATGGACTGACTGCCCATTTCCACTTGCTAGTGGGGGGAAAAAACGAAAAGGACTATCATTTTAACCAAAAGGGAAAAACAGCATGCCCTTTTGAGTTGTTCTACTCAAGCCTTTGACTGAAATTTCCCCTTCTTTGATTACAAAGCTAGGGAAGTGGTGGTGATATCCTCACTGCCAGCTTCTAGATATTCCACATTTATGCTGTTTCTGTAAGGCAAAGTCAAAGGAATGGATGCCTTATGCCACATGAGGGTTGGATGACCTTGCTATATAATGGGTTTTTACCAGGATACATGAGAGCTATTTTGTTACACTTAGCCCAATGCATACCAGTTTCTACCAATCTAAAGACCTTAAAATGGACACCCACATGGCTGGAACATATCTAAATGGGCATTGATGAAAAAGGCAGGGGGATAGACCTAATACCTTTTAGCCCCCCTCAATGGTCAATTTTATCTTTGCAAAGAATGCATTTTATCAGTCTTTTAAAATATATTTGTAAAGAGGAGCAATTTTATTATTATAGTTATGCTAATTATCATTGGGTCAAAATAAAATCAGTGCATCATTCTACAACCAGGGGAGTCTTGCTTGGTCACCGTGGATACCGGCAGAGTCCCATAGGTAGGAAATGGAGAGGTAGGAGAAATCGGGAAAGACAAGGTCAGCTCTCAGAGGTAGGGCCAAGCCTGGGTAAGAGCAATTACTCCCAGCACCTTGAGATACTGACAGGGCTTTTGGCTGCCAGTCACATAGACAGCAAAAAAAACAGGGCCAGGAGATGAGGCTTCTCCTGGCCAGCTATAAGGAAATTGAGATAAGGGACACCTTTTCCTCTTTTTCCTATAGATGCGTAATTCCCCAACCAAAGCCAGTACTCCTTAGGGATGCATTCTGGAAAAACTGGGAGGATTTTGACCCACAAACCCTAAAGAAAAAACAATAATTTTCTTTTGCACTGAGGCTTGGCCTCAGTACAAACTGGGGGAGGAAACGTGGCTGCCAGAAGGAAGTATCAATTACAATATTATCTTACAACTGGACTTACTTTGCAAACATGAAGGGAAATGGGGGAAGTCCCCTATGTCCAATGTTTTGGGGATTTAAGAAAAAATCAGTATATGTGTATGCAACGCAAGGTCAACCCTGGCAGCCCTTTCCAAGGTCCAGCAATCAGAAGGAAAAAAACAATTAAAGCTCCTTTGCCTATACCCAAAGCGGACCTAGAGAAGGAGGAAGGGAAGCCTTCTACTTCAACCTCTTCCTCCTTGAGTCCTCAATCTATATATACAGATTTAAAAACACTCACTTCTGCTCTCTACTGCCCACCTAATCCAGGCCCTCCTAGAAATATGGCAGGCATGTTTCCCCTACAGGAAGCTAGAGCGTGGGGAGGGGAAACACTGTGACCAAGCAAGACTCCCCTGGTTGTAGAATGATGCACTGATTTTATTTTGGCCCAACGGTAATTAGCATAACTGTAACAATAAAACTGCTCTTCTTTACAAATATTTTAAAAGACTGGTAACATTGTTTGCAAAGATAAAATTGACCATTGAGGGGGGCTAAAAGGTATTAGGTCTATTCCCCTGCCTTTTTCATCAATGCCCATTTAGATATGTTCCAGCCATGTGGGTGTCCATTTTAAGGTCTTTACATTGGTACAAATTGGTATGTATTGGGCTAAGTGTAAAAAAATAGCTCACTGTGGTGAGAATACAAATGCCTTTTTCATTGCAAGACAGATAAAAGGAGATCTAGGTAAATTTTCTGATGATCCAGATAAATACATAAAGGCTTTTCAGAATATTACATGTTTTTGAACTGACTTGGAAAGATATAATGCTTTTGTTAAATCAAACTCTTAATGAAACAGAAAAACATGGGAGTTCTGGCAGCAGCTGAGAGATATGGAGACGAACAATTTCTTAATTATCATGGGACTGGAGGTCCTATAGGGGACTTCCAGTTCCTTACTGGGGCTCAGGCAGTCCTGCCCCAAGATCCTATTTGGGACCATGACCCTCCTATTGGGGGATGGTATTTCCATTGTTTTAATATTTTAGAAGGATTAAAAAGGACTAAGGTTAAGCCCTTATATTATGCTAAATAAGCCACTATTTTATACACACAGAATAAGGGCCTGGTGGCCTTCCTGGAGAGGTTGAAGGAGGCTCTCATTAAATATACAGCTATCCCATACCCTGACACCCCTGAGGCTGAGATGACTCTAAAGGACAAATGTGTCACTCAATTGGCCCCAGATATTCGGAGGAAGTTGTTGGCTGGGAAGGGACCCTGGAGGAGCTCTTAAGAACTGCCAATCTGGTATATTACAACTGAGATCAAGAGGAGGAAAAACAAAACAAAACAAAACAGGAAAGGAAGCTTAAGAAAAAATCTGAGGTCTTAGTCGCGATCTTATGTACTGTATCAACCAAACTTCCCGAGGTTCTGGCACCAAATGCCACTTATGTGGTCAGTCAGGACACTGGAAAGGAGACTGTCCTCAGAAGGGACAACAGAAGTTAAAACCCCCACAAGCCATGCCGCTTAAGTGGAGACAATCACTGAAGTCTGAATGCCCTCGGGGACCTCTGTTTGTGAGGGCTCAGATAATCAGTATCCCTGAAAGGGACTGATGGGCCCCAGGGCTCTTCCCTGTGGTTCCCCCCAACCAACTATCTGTTGGAAAACCAGAGCCTCAAGTAACTCTGGAAATAGAAGGAAAACCAGTTGATTTCCTTCTTGATACCTGAGTCACCTTTTGTGTCCTCCTTTCCACTTCTGGCCAACTATCCAAATGCAGCATGACTATTAGAGGCATCTCCAGAAAACTTATGACTAAATTTTTTTCTCAGCCCTTGGGATGCATATGGGGAAACCTAATTTTTTCTCATTCTTTTTTGATAATGCCAGAGAGCCCTACTCCCTTGCTAGGAAGGGGCATTACAACTGAATTAGAGACTATAGTGCTACTAGCTCCAGGACAAATAAACAATTGCCTAAATTTATAGTGATCTGGATATCAAAGACCAATCTTTCCTTGAGGTAGAACTAAATACACCTCATGGAGTTGTTCCTATGGAAACTGGATGTCCGAAATTTAAAAAAAAAAAAAAAAATGAGGATTAAGGGCCGAAAACTAGTTCTGGTGCTTAATTATTCTAAACAACAATACCACAAGATTCAGATACATATGGAAGAGGGAAGAGAGACTATGGTCAAATAAATAAATAAATATATACATATATACATACATATATATATATATGTATATATATGTATGTATATAGCCAGGCCTGTCAGGGATTTTTTTGAATGGTTGCAATGTGTCTTTCCTTCCTATGGTGTGACCTCTTCCCTAGGAGGCATTGTATTTGGAATATTAATGTTTGTCAGTCTAATATTCTTTTTGTGTGTCATTTGTAGATGCTGTCGCATATGCCAGAAAAATAAAACTTCCAAGAAAGTTTTGCTAGGCCGGATGTTCCAAACAGCCTCCCATTATATCAGACCTCTGGATCAACCTCTAAACCTGTCCTGACTGGCCTTCCCCTCACATCACCCCCTTTCAGCAGGAAGCAGTTAGGATCAGTCGTCTTCATCTTGGGTTCCTATCAGCAGTTAGGAGTCACATGTTCAGAGGGGAGAATATGATAGGTAAAGATAGGGTTAAATAGGCAGAGAGGGAAAGGTTAGGACTTGAGGCCCTTGAATGTGGAAAAAACACACACACAAAAATATTTTAAAATAGTGCCAGGAATGTCTGACCGTGAAAGAGAACCCTCCTCAGGTCTGACCATGATAAAACTCCCTCAAACATAAAGTTTTTCTTAAGAATGTAACAAACACTATTACTACCTCATTTAATCCCTGACTGTGATAATGTGGTTCTCATATCAGATTAAGAAACGGTTGCCTTGGCTCTTTTGCTGGTAGGACTCCTGGCTCTTGGAAAAGTTTTACACTGTGAAATAAAGCAAACTGTCTGTTTACTCAGAAGAACTCCAAATGACCCCTCACAAGCATTAGATGCTTTAATCAAGAATTAAGTAAAGTTAAGGCCAGACTCTTGGAAAATTGAGCCACCATTAATTACTTTCTGCTCCTCCATCACCTGGGCTGTGAGGCATTCCCTTACATGTGTTGTTTTGATATAAACGATAATTCCCATAAAGTCTCACAAATGATAGATGACATTCAGGCACAATTGGACAAAGTCAGTGTCTCTCTTGGATTGTTTGACTGGTTTGGGAACTATGGACATTATCCTAGAGATGCCATCTTTTTGGTCAGTTTAATCTTTAGTTTGTGTTTTTCTCTTTGTGTCTACCAATGTTTGTGCCACCTCATTCCTGCCAGCCTTCCTGTGGAACCACATCATGGACCACTCGACTGACCCTTGGGTAGACTCTGACTGCTGTACCCCCATAATGTCCCTTGTCAACTTGAAGAAGCCAGAGCAGTCATTGTCCTTGTTAGGGGCCCTATTCCAGGGGGAGGAATGAGTAGGGAATGAGTTAACAGTAGGCAGGGAAAGATAAAGATAAAGGACCCTCAGTGAGGCTGACTGAAGCTGTGGGGGCTCCACCCAGCTGGCTACACCCTAGGCAACAAGGCTTACCACAGCAGCCCTCCTACTCATTGCAGTGTCAACCTTGTGCCCGCCACCCCTGCCTGGTGCTGCAGCTGCAGTAGGAAGCTGAAGCTATGGCGGGTTTGGGGAAAAAGAAAAGGATAAATGAATTCCAGACCTGTCTACCTTACGTGCCATGAATGGAGTCTTACAAAGTGTTATCCATTTCCTGATAAGGTCCCAATAAAAAATCAGAGACAAATATCCTTAGCAGCAACCCTGTCGGGACCCCTCTCACTCTTGAGAGCTTTGTACTTTTACTCAATACCTAGGGTATTGGCAAAATTGATTTTGAAAAGGGCTCTATTTAATTGGCATAAAAATAAGTGCTTTTGAAAGTATTCCTAAAACTCAGAAATACAGAAACTAACTCAAATGTGTTCAAGTTCATGTGATTTGGGATATTCTGCATTAAATATAACGCAGACATGCAATGATTATTCTACCTGGGTTTGCTAGCCCAATAGGTTCATGTTATCTCTTCTGTCAGCAAGGAAAATACCTTGGGATTATGGCTTTCTCTAATGTCTCATGAACTTTTAATGTATAATCTAAACATATTTGTTGTAAGCAAATGGTTTAGATAGATGTAAGTAGAATAAAAGTTTATAAATAAACTTTTCAGCAATAATTATTTTTCCCAAATATTTTTGGTAACTTGAAGCCTTAGAGTTTTACTAAGTTAAATGGTGGATATTTATTAAATATCTAGATGATTTCCTGATAAGACAATATACTGACACATTAATTACTGAACATAGGCTTATCTACTTTTGGCTTCCTATTACCAAGAAACTAAATATACTTGGTTCTGTTAGTAAACATGTCCTGTACTATACTGAAAGACTACACTATGAAGAAGCTTGTATTTCTAGAAATTATGAGCTGTATTCATAAATTTGCCAATCTTTTTTTTTAATAAATTTGCCAATCTAACAGAGAGTTTACAAATGCTTACTTCTTAGTTTTCATTACAAATTGACACATGTAATATAAAACTGGGAAACAAAACTGGGAAGCAACTCTGTATAGAAGGAAAGTAGGATGTGTTTTCAGTAAAAAAAAAAAAAAAGGCAAGGAGATGCATTTTTATTAAGGAAAAAGAAAATAAATTTGTTCTAAAGTAAAACTAGGTTTTTTTCAGAGTGGGAAGGAAGAAAATGAAGGACAAACTAAATGTATATAGAAAGTTAAGACATGGAAAGAAAAAGAGAGACAGAGTGAGACTTGTGTAGTCAACTTGGCTAAACACTGAATTGTTATAAGCGTTTTTAAAAGTAAGCTTTAATATTAATAGTTTGCTTATGTAATTTTCTGCAAAATATCCTGCTGAAAAGAAAAAGTTTTCTTAGACTATTGATCTGTTCTTGATAAAATATTATGAATGGTTTCTCTTTACCTTTTAAGTAATTATATCTTACTAAAATAATTTCCTGTGCTTCAAGTTCTCTCTATCAAGGCTTTCATTACTTAACTGTCTTAATAGTAAGACCTAAGTTTTGCTTAGAATTATGTAACTTTTTGTATTTTCCTTTAAAATCTTCTTTCACTTTGGTTAAATAGATAATTAAATATTGTTTATAGTGAACCGTGATCCTATTTAGTCAAGTGTCCAAATCTTTTGATATTTTTTAACAAACTTTCCAAAATCAAATCCTGAATGAAGTTTTTTGACTTGTAAGAAACTTGGGATTTTCCAGAGCATCCCTGAAACATCTCAAAAGATTTGTTCTCTCCTTATAAAAAGAGAAATAGTAAACTAATTAGGCTTATTTGATATGTTAAATTACAAAGAAAGCATTGTCAAATAAGTGATATTAAACCTTCTTAGATTATATTTGTGTGGATATATGTTATTAATATGTGTTCTAGTAATTGTATAAAATTCCTAAAATTCTGATATATTTTGGTAAAATGTTATCAGTTGTAATTGTAATATTATCTTAAACATTTTGTGTCATGGAAACACCTATTTTTTTTTTGCTAATAATGAACTCTCATGAGACCTTTAACAATGGCTATTTTTTAAGTCTTTTTGCAATTTACAAAAGTTATTGTTTTACTCTAACGCTTTTGCAAAAGTATTTCATCTTTAGAGAGATTCAGGGAAAGGAATCCAAAAAGCATAGGCTTCTAGTAACTTTCAGATCATATCACTAACATGGGGAAGAATTTACAGAACTCTAATGGAAAAACTGATGGCTTCATAAAAGTAACAAAATCAAGATCGACAAAAATTAATGACACAGGACTAAATGAACTTACTAGGATTATAATAATTTTTATGTTTTTTATTTGAAACATTGTTAGTTCTTTTATGTTTTATTTTTCCAGATTTAAGGAAACCTTTGTCTTTTCTCTCTTTTTTAAAACTTTTATTTAGATTTATTTTTTTTTTTTTGAGAGACACAGAGCATGAGTGGGGGAGGAGCAGAGAAAGAGGGAGACACAGAATCTGAAGCAAGCTCCAGCCTTGAGCTATCAGCACAGAGCCCAAACTCAGGGCTCGAACTCATGAACTGTGAGATCATGACCTGAGCCGAAGTCAGACCCTTAATGGACTGAGCCACCCACGCGCCCCTCCATTTAAAAAAAAAAAAAAAAAAAAAATATTTATTTATTTATTTATTTATTTATTTATTTATTTATAGAGAATCCCAAGCAGGCTGAACGGTGCCAGCATAAAGCCAGATGCAGGGCTCAAACTCATGAACTGTGAGATTATGACCTGAGCAGCAAACCAAGAGTCAGATGCTTAACCCACTGAACCACCCAGGTGCCCCTCTCTTTTCTCTTAAGCCATCAGAAATGTGGTAAAATATAGTTTTGTGGACAAAGAAAAAACATTTATCTTTTTGTCCTTGTCTGATCCCTCCAGAATTCAGAAACTCTTAGTGAATATTCTTATCTTCATGGCAATATAGTTATTTGCATAAGCCCAATAAGAATCTGTTCTCCTTGTATCAGGACACAATTGAAACATTAATTATATTACCAAGGCTTTGACTGGAATGTCACATTTGAGAATGATGTGCAAGGATCAGATATAACCAGACAGTTTAAGGAACTAAGGTTGACCTTATGGAAGAAATAAAACCCCTTGTTTACAGGGTTCCAGACAACCTTACCAGGTAGCAAGGAAGATCATTTCCTGGTAAGTTCAGTAACCCCAAGCTATTTGGGGAACTTCAAGAAGAGAGGAATGTATACGTTTTGTAGGTAGTCTGATGGTGATTCTTTGCCTTGGCTTCCTAACCTCAAGTGTCTTTTAAAAGTTCAACCTGATATTCTTTATGAAAATTTCAGCAAAGCAGATTTAAAAGAGCCTATATGTTACAGACAGCATTTGTTATGATGAGCACTGGGTGTTAAAGGTAAGTGATGAATCACTAAATCCTATACCTGAAATCAATTTTACCATATATGTTAACGAACTACAATTTAAATAAAAACTTAAGATCAAAAAAAGCAAAATAAATCAAAACAAAATGCCTATAAACAAAACAAAACAAACAAACAAAAAGAGCCTATATGGCCAATTGCTATTCTTGCTGCACCTATGTTAATAATCAGGCCAAGTTTAACAAGACTAGACTTATTTGGCAAACAAATTAGTCTTACTTTATCTCTGATAGAAAGGGGGATTACTGTAGACAGAAAAATTATGTTTCAATAGAAAACTTCAGTACACCTTTTTGGATATCCGATTCTAGTGCTGTTAACTGTCTTTGAGTTTTTGCTTCCTACCTGCAAACTAACCAAATCTTAAATTCTTCTAGTTTCTTCCAATATTTGGCTACAACTCTCCAAACTAACATTTCCAATTTTCTGCCGCTTTGATTTGGAACCACTAAGAACAAAAATTGCCCTTTTCCCAGAAGTCCTGAAAACTGAGTGTAAGTGACTTGATATAAACTTCAGAGAAATCACCATAATAACTTGTGTTTAGACAATCTTTGTGCCTGTTGCTGTGTGGGCTACTCAGAAAGTTTGCGTGAACACCCAATGACATCATCAGAGATATTCAAACAGCAGAAGATGATTCGACCCTAACATCTAGAAATCTTCTTCACTCGCTGCCACTTAGGCTCAGAAACTGGTTTATAATTTGCTCCAGTCATTAACCATTATTTTTCTTTTGTTTCCATAAAAATGCTTTATTAAATACCTGATTTCTCACACAATATAGGTCTAACTGTGGGATCCCAGGTGCATCACCATCTCCTAAAATGAGACACAACTGTTTATTCGAACTGACCTACTTTCATGACTGAGAGATTAAGTCAATGAAATAATAGATCAACTTACCAAACTCAGCTTCTAAATTGTGAAGCCTCTTAAAGTTTCAAAAGTGGGACTAAAGGGGCAGAATATGCCACCCCAAAATATGCCACTTAGGCATATTGATTATTTTGAATTAAAGTTACTTAAGAAACAGCCAGTGCAAGACACTCTGACTTCCTTTGTTGCCCTGAAAGCAGGAAATAAATCCATGTGAAAGGTACCCTGTTCGTTCTAGGAGATTTGAAGGCATTCCTACCAGAGATAGGGAATTTAGGGCCAAGAAGGCTTTATAAACAAACCTTGTTACTTCATTAATTTACTACCCCAAGCCCAAACTCCTTTGTCTTGTCAATTCTTCACAAATTTGTTGTTTCCTTGTCTACAAGATACAAAAGCTGCCTACTTTGTTTGGTTAAACTTCAAGTCTCACATAGTTATGGGTTCCCACATGTACAGAATTAAATTGGTTTTTCTCCTGTTAACCTGTCTTACATCAATTTAATTATTAGACCAGCCAAAGCATCTAGATGGGAAAAAGGGAAATTTTTTTCTCCCCTACATTTAGAACAAATGCATAGAGTACCATTGCAGATCGGTTCCATCACCCTAAAAATCCCCTTCTATGTACATTTTTTAAAACGCTCTAATAGCTCCAGCCTTTTTCTTGGACACAGTTTTTTTTTAAGTTTATTTATTCATTTTAAGAAACAGAGAGAGAGAGAGAGAGCATGTGTGCATGTAAGTGGGAGAGGGGCAGAGAAAGGAGAGAGAGAACCTTGGCACTGTCAGGGTGGAGACTGACCCAGGGCTCAAACTCACAAAGCATGAGATCATGACCTGAGCTGAAATCATGAGTCAGACGCTTAACCCACTGAGTCACTCAAGCACCCTCTTAGACACAGTTTTACCAGTAACTTAAATCTCACTGAGCCCTAGAGTAGCAAGCATGCTTTACAAAAGTAAATAGAAAAAATAGAAACAAAAATGTTTTGCAGGCGTAATGACCAAATTTGCTTGAAAATAAACTTAAGATTCAATTTAAAAGCTTTTTTTTCCCAGCATTGTTGTTATTTATCTGAACAGTGGAGAAGGCAAACTGCTAAATAGGACCTTTTCTGTATACATATATTAAAGGAATCACCACAAATAACAGTTTTGATTGTCATCAACTTTACAAATTCATGTGTCTGATGGATCTCTAGGGAAGTGAGTCATAAACCCAAACTCCTTAATTCTCCTTTGTTTCCCTATTCTTAAAAAAAAAAAAAAAAACTCTTTTTAATGTTTATTCATTTTTGAGAGACAGAGAGTGTGTGAGCAGGGGAGGGGCAGAGAGAGAGACACACACACACAGAATCCAAAGCAGGCTCCAGGCTCTGAGCTGTCAGCACAGAGCCTGATGAGGGCTTGAACCCACGAACTGTGAGATCAGGACCTGAGCTGAAGTCAGATGCTTAACAGACTGAGCCACCCAGGTGCCCCCTTTGTTTCCCTATTCTTACTGCTTTGATTCAGCTCCTATCATCTCTCACCTAATCTATTAAAATAATTTCCTAACTGGTTTCCCTCAGGCAAAGTCCCCTGACTGAAAAACCTCTGCCTACATATTCTCCAAACTTAATCTTTTTAAAACCCAAATCTCATTATGTTTCTCTCTCAATTAAAAACTAGTTTCCCATCAGGAAGATCCCCAAATTCCATAGCATGGCACACTTATGACTCGCTGACCCTTCCAGCCAAATCCGTGTACTTCACAAACACACCTGTTTGACCACGCAAAACTCATACCCATTCCCCACATGGACCACCCGGTTTCTCCTCTATGCCTTTCTCCCTATTCTCTCTTTGCAAACACTAACCTATCCTTCAAAACCCAATTAGGCTTCACCTCCTGTGGAATCTTTCACCAGTTCTCAAAACGAATTCACTTTTTCTTTTTCTTGTGCTTTGTGTTCTCATGGCCCTTCACAGCATATCATGTTGTGTAGTACTTCTTTAGATCTGTCTTTTTTATAAAGTTTGAGCTTCTTAAAGGAAAGACACTGTCTTTCACCTTTGGTGCCATACTTAAGACCTAGAAAATGCCTGGCTTATTAGCTGGCATTTGGTAGATATTTGCGGTGTGAGTGAATGAGTGATCAGCTAGAATGTGAATTTAGACAGTCACACCAAAAAATAAAATGACAGAATCCTGGAAGGCTTTCGCTGGCTTATTCGTTTATTTTCTTCCCTAGGTTGCTTGCTGAATCAGAGAAGTGAGAAGTAGATGATCATGGGATAGAATAGCAAGGCATAAATGTCAGCTCCATCACAAAAATACATCTGACAAGGGTATAAAAAATAAAATAGTAAAAATATAGTTAAATATTTTAATAGTAAAAAAATAGTTACTCAGAGATGCTCTCTCCTTAATTCTGGGGCTGTGTTGTATATTGTTTACCACTGAAGTAGCTATAATCATTTTTTAAATCTTTGGCAGTTGTTTTTATTTTACATTAAAGGTAAGAGACAACTTAACATCATCAGCCATATACTAAAATCATCTCTTAGAATGAGATACTTTTAGAAAGACTTCATTTAGGAATGAACCAGTTAATTAACTAATAAGACCCAGTGGTTTTATTTAGTATCTGTCTCCAGGTCTCTCACATCCTGTGCATTCACTTTTTCCCTCTGTGCGTGAACTGAGACAAGAAGAAAAGAGCTGGCATCTTTAGCCCCTTAATACATACAGTGCCCTCCCTTCTTTTCTAATATCCCTACAATATGGGCCCCTGTGGGGTCACTATCTATACTCTGGTTGAGTAAAGAGTCAAAAATGTACTTAAGGAAGCTGTGAATGGACTTGAAGATTAGAGAGAGAGTGCCTTCTGTTCATTTAGTCCTGGGTCTTCAGATGAATTTACAGATCAGATAAACATTTAATTTTTGAAACTTCAATTCTTGCCCAGAAGCTACTGCTTTCAAACTATCTGGAGTCTCAGCTTTGATCTTCTCTTAGCTTTTCTACTCTCTCTGCCACTCACCCTACCTATATCACTACTTAAAATTACTATCAAACAAGGGTGCCTGGGTGGTTCATTTGGTTAAGTGTCTGACTCAATCTCGTCTCAGGTCATGATCTCATGGTTTGTAAGATCAAGCCACATGTTGGGCTCTGCGCTAACAGAGTGAAGCCTGCCTGAGATTCTCCTTCTCTCTCTGCCCCTCCTCTGTTCGTGCTCTCTCTCTCTCTCAAAATAAATAAATAAATAAATAAATAAATAAATAAACTTTAAAAAATTACTATCAAACATGAAGATTATTAGCATACATAACTCCACTTGAATCAAGAAGAATTAACATACATAACTCCACTTGAATCAAGAATTCTTAACTTTTGAACAGTTGTCTGTAAATATCTGACAAAGACTTGCCCTTGGAGAGATTAGCTATCAGTTATCATTTTTATTTTTTTAATATGAAATTTATCGTCAAATTGGTTTCCATATAACACCCAGTGCTCATCCCAACAGATGCCCTCCTCAACACCCATCACCCATCCTCCCCTTCCTCCCACCCCCCCATCAACCCTCAGCAATTATCATTTTTGAATAAAATTATATATATATATATATAAAAGAAAAATCATTTTAAACTATTATATCTAAAAAGGGTTAGACTTCCTATAGTAGCACATTGTCCATCAGAAACACATAGTTAAGATATTTAGGAAATGTGTGCATTTGAACAAGGAATATTCAATACATGAAGTGTAAACACTGGAAAGTTCCTGTATTCATACTGAACCAGGAGATTTTGTTTGAAAAGTGTTTCATAATGATGCAACAGTGCAAATGCCTCTGAAATTAGCTTTCTCCTATACCAACTTTGGAGGGCACTCATTTGTTCTGCTAAATAAACCAAAGTATATGAACACTGCCCCCCCTTAGTTGAGTCTACCCATTTCTGTTCTAGACCAAGAGTAGGTATAGTGCTCTAGGCCCTGTAAAAGAATCTAAGAAATTTACACTTGTGCCAGTTTTCATAGTTATCTCAGTTTGGAGAAAGTCATAAGTGACTAAAGGACTCACCTAAGCCATATATAAATTATAGAGAAAAGAACAACCTTTTTAAAGTGAGTCTAAGGAGGCAGGTACAGGCATTTGCTGCTGCATGGGTTGCTTTGCCCTTTGCTCCTGGAGGTATTGACCAAATTCCTTGAAAGAATCATGTAGCACTGTACTTACCATTAAGAAATTGATGCCAAGATTAAAACTTTGAGCCTCTTAAGACAAATGTCTTATAAGTTAATGGAAGCAATACAGACTCTGGAAAAGAATATGCATTACTAAATATAAATTTTTAAAAAATATTGTGAAACATGCTCCCTCTCTTTCTTCCCCTCCCCAGCTCATACTCTGTCACTCAAAAATGAAAAAACATTAAAAAAAAATTTTTAAGCGGCTGGGGGGCACCTGGGTGACTCAGTTGGTTAAGCATCCAACTTCAGCTCAGGTCATGATCTCATAGTTCATGAGTTCAAGCCTCGCATCAGGCTCTGTGCAGACAGCTCAGAGCCTGGAACCTGCTTCAGATTCTGTGTCTCCCTCTCTCTCTGCCCCTCCCCAGCTCATACTCTGTCTCTCTCTGTCTCTCAAAAATGAATAAACATTTAAAAAAATTTTTTTAAATATTGTGAAACATGGATTAGTCTCCTGTGAGCTAATTTAGCCTGTTCTTCATGGGATACTCATATAAAATACATTGTCTAAAAAACAAAGGTCCTACAAAAGAGTAAACTCAAAGGTAAAACCACAACATTCTGGCAAACCTCTTGGTTAACCGATGGCATGCTTCCACAGAAGTGATCATATAGAAGCCAAGGGCAGGCTGCCCCAAGATGGGCCCTTGGCATGAGGATTATTTTGAGCTGAAGGCAACTGAGACCTACAGGCTCAAGAGAAACTTCTTCCTCTCCCTTAACTACATAGAAGAATATAAATTGGGAGTCTTTCCAGAATAAAGGTTATTACCACAGATAAATTTTATCTGAATCACCCATCTATATGGCAAGGCAACCATCTAATTACTAAACATCTGTTCTTCTTTTTCTTTCCCTGTGAATTACATTCCTTCCCTTTAATTTCCCAGACAGCTATGCCCTTCAGGATGACATATATACCCCATTTTCCTGACTGTCTTTGCAAATTCCATGTCTGTGTAGATTCCCTGTACATATGCCATTAAATTTTATTTTCTCCTGTTAATCTGTCTCATGTCAATTTGATTCTTAGTCCAGCTAGAAGGACCTTGAAAGGAACAGGAATTCTTGCTCCCCAACAATGGCATTCTTCCTGCTCTGCCTGCTTTTCTCCATTTGAAATTCCACAATGACCAAATTGAATAATGACCCCACATGGGATCTAATTCCAGAGGCCTTTTTAATAACAATTATCTTTTTGGTATTTGTCTACATATTCTTTAAAAAGAATTCTTACTATTTTTCTTACTAAAATGAGGCTTAGAGTGATTAAATAATTTATCTAGGCTTATAGCTAGTACAGAGCAGAAGTGGGATTTGAACCAACGTTGCCCTGCATGGATGCTTATGTCACCCCCAGGGTACTACACAGCTGTCCATCTGTTTTTTTTTTTTTCCTCAAATGAATAGTTGAGTAGGTATGACTTGTTTATTTGAATAACTAGCATTTTGGCAAAGATGATTATTAGAGTCTACTATGAACAAATTAAGCCGACAAATTGGATAACCTAGACGAAATGGATAAATCTCTAGAAATAGACTGAATCACAAGGAAATAGAAATTTCTGAACAGACTGAAGTATAGAGATTGAAGTAGTAATCAAAAACTTCCCAACAAAGAAAAGCCTAAGACCACATGGCTTCACTAGTTAAAGCTGTCAAACATTTAAAGAATTTAAATGTTCCAAAAAACTGAAGAGGAAGGAATACTTCCAAACTTATTTTACAAGGTCAGCATTACCCTCACACCAAACCCAGATAAGGATTCTACAAGAAAAAAAAAATTACAGGCCTATATTCCTGATGAACATAGATACGAAATCCTAAACAAAATACTAATAAGAGAAATTCAAAAACACATTGAAAGGTTCATATACCATGACAAATTGGGATTTACTCCTGGAATGCAAGAACGATTCATCATACGCTAATCAAGAAATACAACAGAACACTTTAACAAAATGAAGGATAAAATTTATATGATCAGCTCAATAAATGCCAAAAATTCATGTGACAAAATTTAACATCACTCATGATAATTTTTTTTTTTATTTTAGAGAGAGCAAGAGAGAGAGCACAAGTGGGGGAAAGAAACAAAGGGAGAGAAAAAGAGAGAAAGAGAAAGAGAGAATCCTAAGCAGACTCCATGTTCAGCAAGGAGCCCCAGAATCTTGGGACAATGATGACTTGAGACCAAAATCACGAGTCAGACACTCAACCGACTGAGCCACCCAGGTGCCCCAAGAGTGCCCATTTTCAACACTTCTAATCAATAGTGCAGGCAATCCTGGCCAGAGCAGTTAACCAAGAAGACAAAATAAAATGTAGGGAAAAACAAGTTGGAAGCAAAGAAATTAAATATGCCTCTGTTTCCAGCTGACATGATCTTATATATAAGAAACCCTAAAGACTCCACCAAGAAACTGTTCAAACTAATAAAAGAATTCAGTAAAGCTGCAGGATATGAAATCAATGTACAGAAGTCACTTGCATTTCTACACACTAAAAACAATAGTATCAAAAAGAATAAACTACTTAGGAATAAATTTAACCAAGCTGGTGAAAAATCTGTACACTAAAAATTATAAGACACAGAAAACAAACTAATGAAGATACAAATAAATGGAAAGAAGTTCTTGGACTAGAAGAATTAGTATTGTGAAAGTGTCCATACTACCCAAAACTATCTAAAGATTTCAATGTAATCCTTATCAAAATTCCATTAGCATTTTTCATAGAAATAGAAAAAATCCTAAAATTCATATGGAGTCACAAAAGACTCCAAAGTAGTCAAAACAGTCTTGAGCGCAAAGAATAAAGCTAGATTCTTTCTTTGAGTTAAGATGGCAGAGTAACTGGGAGACCCTTTGCTTGCTTCATCCCTCCAACACAGCTAGATAAATATCAAACCATTCTGAACACCCAAAATATCACTGAGAGAATAAACTGTACAACAAAAAGGAGAAAAGAGGCCACATCATGGAAGGTCGGAGATGCAGAAACAGAATTTGGGGGTGAAAAGAATCACGAGTGCTGCAGAGGGGAGGGAGCCCTGATCACGGAGAAAGGAGGGAGAGAGAGTGACTGAGAGGGAGAAAGCGCAACATGCAGAGGACTACACAAGAAAAACACTTCCCCAAAACCACTGACTGGGAAAAATGAGTAGGGCTGATATTGCAAGTTTTGATAAGTAATGGAGTTCAAAGTCTGAAATTTGATAAGTCCACACCATAACTGGGCTGGAGCCTGGTGAGCAAACAGTACTCCTGTAGAGAAGGAGGGAAGTCAGAGGCCCAGGAGCAGACAGCATGGTCTGAGGATCCCCTGCGTTGCACTGGGAGAGATAGTTCCCTTTCTTGGAGTACCTCTCAGGGAACAAAAGAGCCAATGGGTACCACTGACCTGCCTGATTTATTAGCATAGGCACAGAGGCGCCTACTGAGGACAGTTAACTTGGATGCCTGCTTTTTGCTGTAGTTTACCATAGAGTCCAAGTCCCTGCATGTTCGAGTGACTGCACTTCTGGAACAAACCAGCACCAGCCACAGTACAGTGAGACACTTCCCCAGAGGATGAGCATGAGTCTATGCTGCGCTGCGTCCCTAAAATTTGGAGTATCAAAACCCAGTTGAAAAGCCTCAGATAAAACACAGGAGCACTGCACCGCCAGGTGGATGGATGACTCAGACACAGACGGGGTGAAAGCAGGGATCTGAGGGATCCCTGGAACACACGAAAGGATATTGTCCACTCTTCTGTGAGAGCTTCCTGAACAGTGGCAGGTGCAAACTCCCCTCTCCAGGGAGGAGAGAGCTGGCTGATGCCATTTTTATTCCCCACCCATCAGCACAGACTTACTTCAGTGAGCAACACAGTGTCCTCAGTGAAGGTTTGAGCTGCTTACACCAAGCACCACCTTCCTGTGCTCTTCTGGTGCTTTTTTATTACAGCAAGAGAGCCTGAGAGCTAGAATAGCAGTGGGCCCCTCCCCCAGAAGACTAGCACAAACCCCTTGCTGTACACACACCAAGTCGACTGACCAGAGAGTCCTGTAAAACTTCAGCTTTAGTGGAAATTAGATCTAGTCTTTTTAAATTTTTTTTTCAACATTTTTAATTTATTTTTGGGACAGAGAGAGACAGAGCATGAACGGGGGAGGGTCAGAGAGAGAGGGAGACACAGAATTGGAAACAGGCTCCAGGCTCCGAGCCATCAGCCCAGAGCCTGACGCGGGGCTCGAACTCACGGACCGCGAGATCGTGACCTGGCTGAAGTCGGACGCTTAACCGACTGTGCCACCCAGGCGCCCCTCTAGTCTTTTTAAACAAGCAGGCCAAAACACACCTAGTTAAAACTCACCACACAGTGGATAAGGTCTAAACACTCCCCAGTGCAGGCAAGATGAAACTCTGACGTTGTCTGTAACTATATCTTACTAGATATATCTCCAGAGGCAATGGAAACAAAAGCAAAAATGAACTACTGAGACTTAATCAAGATAAAAAGCTTCTGCACAGTGAGGGAAACAATCAACAAAACTAAAAGGCAACTTATGGCATGAGAGGGCAACTTATGGCATGCGAGAAGATATTTGCAAATATCATATCTGATAAAGGGTTAGTATCCAAAATCTACAAAGAACTTGTCAAACTGAACATGCAATAACCAAATAATCCAGTTAAGAAATGAGCAGAAGACATGAATAGACATTTTTCCAAGGAAGATATTCAGATGGCTAACAGACACATGAAAAAATGCTCAACAACACTCATCATTAGGGAAATACAAATCAAAACCATGATGGCTAAAATTAACAACACAAGAAACAAAAGATCTTGGTGAGGTTGCAGAGAAAGGGGAATCCTCTTACAGTGTTGGTGGGAATGCAAATTAGGGCAGCCACTCTAGAAAACAATATGGAGTTTCCTCAAAAAGTTAAAAATAGAACTACCTTATGATCCAGCAATTGCACTCCAAGGTATCCACCCAAACGATATGAAAATATTGATTTAAAAGGGCACATGCACCCCGATATTTATAGCAGCATTATCAACAATAGGCAAATTATGGAAAGAACCCAAATGACCATCCACTTCTGAATGGATAAAGAAAGAAGATATATATATATATATATATATATATATATATATATATAATGGAATATTACCAAGTCATCACTAAGAATGAAATTTTGCCATTTGCAATGACATGGATGGAGCTAGAGTGTGTTATGCTAAGTGAAATAAGTCGGTCAGAGAAATTCCGTATCATGATTTCATTCATACGTGGAATTTGAGAAACAAAACAGATGAACATAGGGGAAGGAAGAAAAAATACACAGGGAAGTAAATCATAAGAGACCCTTAACTATAGAGAATAAAGTGAGGGTTGCTGAAGGGGAGGTGGGCAGAAGATAAGGCTAAATGTATAAAGGAGGGCACTTGTGATGCGCACTGGGTGTTACACTTAAGTGATGAATCACTAAATCCTACTGCTGGAACCAATATTACACCATATGTTAACTAACTAAAAATTAAATAACCAGTTAAGATGATGGAGAAGTAGGGGGCCCAGGATTTCTCTTGTCCCTCAAACACAACTGTATTGAGGTCAGAACACTTGGAACACCCAGGAATACAGGCTGTGGAGCGACAGAAAAACCTCTACAGGTAGATAGAGACAGCTTGGCGGGACAAAGGTGCATGTATGCAAACTGGGAGAGATAAAAGGACAGGAGGGGAGGGGACCCCTTCCATGCAAAGACAAAACAAAGAGAAAGAGAGGCTGTGGAAGTGTAGTATTGTATTTGGACAAGAGAAAAGCCTCTCCCAAAACGGACTGGGGAATAAGAAATACAGAGAGAGCCTGTTTCTACTTTGCAAACAGCCCTAGGAGTTCAAGAATGGAATTTTCAGGGCGTGTGCAACCTTCTCCAGACCTGAGCTACCATTATGGGTCCGCACCTTGGTGGGGGGGTGGGGCACGCTAGTGATGTCAGGGGCGCACTGGGAGACAACAGTCTCTTCCCTGGAGTACTGTGGGAAGAGGGCTTATTGCCCCCACCCCCAAGGACAAAAGATCCTGCAGGCACCAGCCAGAGGCCCTTTGTCAGCCAGGCAGAGTGGCACTACCCCAGAACCAGCTCCATGAAGTGTGGATTCCTTTAACACATCAAGTTTTGAATCCCAGCTGAGTGCCTAGTAGGCACAAGACACTGTGGAGCAGGACAAGCCAGTAGCCTGCACTACTCTGTGAGGGCTGCCTGAATAGCATGATTTGGGACACCTGGTCTGGGGAGGAGAGACTGGGATGTCTCCCCATCACCAAAAGGTGGAGCTTCAAGGAACAGGACAGTGGCCCCCAGTGGAGGCAGGACCTGCTTACACCAAATCCCACCCCTCTGTGCCTGGTAACTGCTTTTCTACTGTAGTGGGACTGACACTGACCAAACCAGAAGGCCTCTCCCCTCCGGACAGCCACTAGTCCCAGGCACCAACAGACAACTGTCCTGCAGTTTTGTATGTTAGTCTGTTTTTAATTTTTTTTCTCTTTTCTATTCTTTCCTTCTCTTCTCTTTTCCCTTCTTTTTCTTTCTACCCTCCTCTTTTTTTCTTTTTTCTTTTTTCTTTTTTTCCCTTTGGAATCATGCTTATAGTTTCTGATTTGATTTTTGGTCAATCTTTAATTTCTTTCTTTCCTTTTTCTCTGTTCAGGTTGTTTGTTTACTCAGGCATTTTTACTCTAGTCTTTTTACACCTTTTCTGTATCTCCTTCTTTATTTTCCTCTCTCTCTCTCTCTCTCTCTCTCTCTCTGATTAAGCCTATTGTTTCTTTGATTCTCTGCTGGGTCTTTTTTTCCCTCCCCTTTCATTTCTCTCTTTGTATGGAATAAGGTACCGCCCTCCCAACTTCCTTTTTTCTAGGGTTACTTCAATGAACAAATCAGAGCACACCTGGTGGAAGGTCCAAACAATCCACCACTATAAGCAGTGAGACAGAGCAGCCAAATATGCAATAACAGAGTGCACGCAACACACTCCCCAAACACTTCCTGAAGTGCCAGCCCTGGACAGTGTATGATCCTTTTTAATATAATACTGTCCACAGGTACAGAACGCATAACAAGCTATTAAAACACACAAAAGACAGAAACATAGCCAAAATGACAAAATGGAAGAATTTTCCTCAAAAGAAATTCCAGGAAGAAATGACAGCCAGAGAATTGTTCAAAACAGATATAAACAATATATCTGAACAAGAATTTAGAATAATAGTCATAAGACTAATAGCTGGCCTTGAAAAAAGCAAATAATACAGCAGAGAATCTATTGCGGCAGAGATCAAAGACCTAAGAAATAGTCACGATGAATTAAGAAATGTTGTAAATGAGATGCAAAATAAACTAGATGCAGAGACAGCAAGGATGAAAGAAGCAGAGGACAGAATAGATGAAACAGAAGATAAAATTATGGAAAATGATAAAGCTGAAAAAAGAGGGAAAGGAAATTACTAGACCACACGGGGAGAATTAGAGACCTAAGCTATTCAATGAAATGAAATAATATCCGTATCATAGGAGTTCCAGAAGAAGTGAGAAAGAAAGAAGGTTTATTTGAACAAATTATAGCGGATAACTTCCTTAATCTAGGGAAGGAAACAGACATCCAAGTCCAAGAGGCACAAGAGAACTCTCTTCAAAATCAACAAAAACAGGTCAACAGCATGACATATCATAGTGAAACTAGCAAAATACAAGATAAAGAGAGAATTCTGAAAGCAGTTAGGGACAAACAGGCCTTAACCTACCAGGGTAGACATGTAAGGGTAGTAGCAGAACTGTCCACTGAAACTTGGAAGGCCAAAAGAGAGCGGCAGGAAATATTCAATATTCTGAATAGAAAAAATGTGCAGCCAATAATCTTTTATCCAACAAGGCTGTTATTCAGAATAGAAGGAGAGACTTCTCCTAATAGGAGGTTTTTCCAGCAAAACAAAAACTAAAGGAGTCCAGGACCCCTGCAGGAAATCCTATGGGGGACTCTGTGAGTGGAAAGCAGCAAAGACTACAAAGAGCCAGAGACATCATCACAAGCACAAAACCCTCATATAACACAATGACACTAAATTCATATCTTTCAATAATAACTCTGAATGTAAATGGACTAAATGCCCCAATCAAAAGACATAGGGTATCAAAATGGATTAAAAAAATAAGATCCATCTATATTCTGCCTACAAGAGACTCTGTGCCAACCGCTCAGAGTCTAGAGTCTGCTTTGGATTTTGTCTCCCTCTCTCTCTGCCCCTCCCCTGTTCACACTTGCCTCTCTCAAAAATAAATAAACATTAAAAAAAAATTTTTAAATGAAAGCTTGAGTAGCCATACTTACATCAGACAAACTAGATTTTAAAGAAAGACTTTAACAAGAGATGAAGAAGGGCATTACATCATAATTAAGGGGTCTATCCATCAAGAAGAACTAACAATTGTAAATGTTTATGACCCCAATGTGAAAGAACTCAAATATATAAATCAATTAATCACAAATATAAATAAATGTATAGATAATAATACTGTGATTGTAGAGGACTTTAATACTTCACTAACAGCAAAGAATAGATCATCTAGTCAAAAAATCAATAAGGAAACAACGGTTCTGAATGACACATTGGAATAGATGGACTTAATAGATATATTCAGAATTTTTCATCCAAAGCAGAAGAATACACATTCTTCTCAAGTACACATGGAATATTCTCTAAAACACATCACATACTGGGTCACAAAACAGCCCTCAACAAATACAAACAGATTGAAACTATGCTATGTAGATTATCAGATCACAACACTATGAAACTTGAAATCAACCACAGGAGGGGCGCCTGGGTGGCTCAGTCGGTTAAGCAGCCAACTTCAGCTCAGGTCACGATCTCGTGGTCCGTGAGTTCGAGCCCTGCATCGGGCTCTGTGCTGACAGCTCAGAGCCTGGATCCTGTTTCGGATTCTGTGTCTCCCTCTCTCTGACCCTCCCCTGTTCATGCTCTGTTTCTCCCTGTCTCAAAAATAAATTTAAAAAAATTAAAAAAAAAAAAAAAAAGAAATCAACCACAGGAAAACATTTTGAAATCCCTCAAATACATGGAGGGTAAAAAACATTCTACTAAGGAATTAATGGGTCAACCAGGAAATTAAAGAAACAATTTAAAAATATATGGAAACAAATGAAAATGAAACCACGACAGTCCAAACCCTTTAGGATACAGCAAATGCAGTCCTAAGTCCTAGTCCTAAGTCCTAGGATACAGCAAATAAGTCCTAAGTCCTAATTACAAATGCATTGTAATGCAATTCAGGGCTATCTCAAGAAGGAAGAAGTGTCCCAAATACATAACCTAACCTCATACTTAACGGAACCAGAAAGGCAGTAGCAAAGAAATCCCAAAGCAAGCAGGAGAAAAGAAATAATAAAGATTAGAGAAGAAATAAACAACATAGAATCCAAAAAACAAAACAAACAAACAAACAAAAAAACCAGATCAATGAATTTAAGAGCTGTTTTTTCTAAAGAATAAATAAAATTAATAAACCCTTATCCAGACTTATAAAAAACAAGAGAGAGAGATCCCAAATAGATAAAATCACGAATGAAAGAGGAGAGATCACAACCAACACATAGAAATACAAACAATTATAAGAGATATTATGAAAAATTATATGCCAACAAATTGGGCAGTCTAGAAGAGATGGATAAATTCCTAGAAACATATAAACTACCAAAATTGAAACAGGAAGAAATAGAAAATGTGAATAGACCTCTAACCAATAAAGAAATTGAATCAGTAATTAATAATCTACCAACAAACAACAGTCCAGGGCCAGGTATCTTCCCAGGGGAAGTCTACAAAACATTTAAAGAAGAATTAACACCTACTCTTCTCAAACTGTTCCAAAGAATAGAAACGTAAGTAAAACCTCCAAACTCATTCTATGAGGCCAGCATTACCTTGATTCCCAAACCAGACAAAAACTCCACTAAAAAGGAGAATTACAGGCCAATATCCCTGAAGAACACAGATGCAAAAATTCTCAACAAGATACTAACAAATCAAATTCAACAGTATACTAGAAGAATTATTCATCATGATCAAATGGATTCATTTCTGGGCTGCAGGGCTGGTTCAATATTCTCAAATCAATCAACGTGATATATCACATTAATAAAAGGAAGGATAAGAACCATATTATCCTTTCAATAGATGCAGAAAAAGCATTTGACAAAATATAGCATCCTTTCTTAATAAAAACCCTCAAGAAAGTCAGGATAAAAGGAACATACATTAACATCATAAAAACCATATATGAAAGGCCCACAGCAATATCATCCTCAATGGGTAAAAACTTAAAGCTTTCCCCTTAAGATCAGGAACACGGCAGGGATGTCCACTCTCACCATTGTTGTTTAAGATAGTGTTGGAGGGGCGCCTGGGTGGCGCAGTCGGTTGAGCGTCCGACTTCAGCCAGGTCACGATCTCGCGGTCCGTGAGTTCGAGCCCCGCGTCAGGCTCTGGGCTGATGGCTCGGAGCCTGGAGCCTGTTTCCGATTCTGTGTCTCCCTCTCTCTCTGCCCCTCCCCCGTTCATGCTCTGTCTCTCTCTGTCCCAAAAATAAATAAAAAATGTTGAAAAAAAAATTTTAAAAAAAGATAGTGTTGGAAATCCTAACCTCAGCAATCAGACAACAAAATGAAATAAAAGGCATCCAAATTGGCAAAGAAGTCAATCTTTGACTTTTCACAAATCACATGATACTCTACATGGAAAACCCAAAAAACTCCACCCCAAAACTGCTAGAACTGATACATGGATTCAGAAAAATCGCAGGATATAAAATCAATTGTACAGAAATCTGTCGCTTTTCTATACACTAATAAAGAAGCAGCAGAAAGAGAAATCAAGGAATCAATCCCATTTATAATTGCACTGAAAACCATAAAATACCTAGGAATAAACCTAACCAAAGGGGTAAAAGATCTGTATGTTGAAAACTATAGAAAGCTTAAGAAAGAAACTGAAGAAGACACAAAGAAATGGACAAGCATCCCATGCTCATGGACTGGAAAAACAAATATTGTTAAAATATCGATATTACCCAAGGCAATTCCCATCAAATCCCATTCAATGAAATTCCCATCAAAACACCACCAACATTCTTCACAGAGCTATAATAAATAATGCTAAAATTTGTATGGAACCACAAAAGACCCTGAATAGCCAAAGTAAGACAACGTTGAAAAAGAAAACCAAAGTGGGAGGTATCACAATCCCAGATTTTAGTTTCTACTACAAAGCTGTAATCATCACGACAGTATGGTGTTGGCCAAAAACAGAAACATGGCCAAATGGAATAGAATAAAGACTCCAGAAGTGGATCCACAAATGTATGGCCAACTAATCTGGAAACTGGACCACTTTCTTGCCCATACACAAAAAAAATTCAAACTGAACGAAAGACCCAAATGTGAGACAGGAAACCATCAAACTCCTACAGGAGAAAACAGGCAGCAACCTCTTTGACCTTGGCTGCAGCAATTTCTTACTTGACATGTCTCCGAAGACAAGGGAAACAAAAGCAAAAATGAACTATTGGGACCTCATGAAGATAAAAAGCTTCTGCACAGCAAAGGAAACAATTAAAAACTAAAAGGCAACCGATGGAATGGGAGAAGATATCTGCAAATGACATATGTGAAAGGGTTAGTATCCCAAATCTATAAAGAACTTAACCAAACTCAACACCTGAAAGGCAAATAATCCAGTGAAAAATGAGAAGACATGAATAGACACTTCCAAAGAAGACATCCAGGTGATATACAGGCATGAAATGATGCTCAACATCACTCATCATCAGGGAAATACAAACCAAAATCACATTGAAACACCACCTCACACCAGTCAGTGTGGTTAAAATTAACAACTCATGAAACAACAGATAACGGCAAGGATGTGGAGTTTGTGGAGGATCTGGGTCTGCACTATTGGTGTGAATGCAAACTGGTACAGCCACTCTGGAAAACAGGGTGGGGTTCCTCAAAAAATTAAAAATAAAAGTATCTTATGACTGAGCAATAGCACTACTATGAATTTATCCAAAGGATACAGGAGTGCTGAATTATAGGGGCACATACACCCCAATGTTTATAGTAGCACTATCAACAATAGCCAAATTATGGAAAGAGAATGGATAAAGAAGATGTGAGATACACACACACACACACACACACACACACACACACACACTACTTGGCAACAAAAAAAAATGAAATCTTGCTATCTGCAACAATGTGGATGGAACTGGAGGGTATTATGCTAAGTGAAATAAGTTAGTCAGAGAAAGATAGATATCATATGATTTCACTCATATGTGGAATTTGAGAAACTTAACAGAAGACCATAGGGGAAGGGAAGGAAAAATAAGATACAAACAGAGAGGGGAGCAAACCATGAGACTCTTAAATACAGATAACAAACTGAGGGTTGATGGGGGGTGGGGGGGGGGTTAGCAGGGTGGAGAAATGAGTGATGGGCATTGAAGAGGGCACTTGTTGAGATGAGCACAGGGTGTTGTATATAAGTGATGAATCACAGGAGTCTACTCCTGAAGCCAAGACTACACTGTATATTAGCTAACTTGACAATAAAAAAAAAAAACTTGAAACAAACAAACTAAAAGAATAAAGCTGGAGGCATCACACTTCTGATTTCAAACTATATTACAAAACTATAGTATTCAAAACATGATGGTACTGGAATAAAAACAGACCAATGGAGCAGAATAGAAAGCCCAGAAATAAACACATATATATACAATAACTAATCTATGACAAGAGTGCCAAGAATAAACAATGGAGAAAAGACAGTCTCTTTAGTAAATGGTGTTGGGAAAACTGGATATTCACATGACAAAGAATAAATTGGGCCCTTATCTCACACCACATACAAAAATCAACTCAAAGTGGATTAAAAACTTGAAATAAGACCAGAAACCAAAAAACTCCTAGGGGGAAAAAAAAACATGTCAAGTTTCTTGGCATTGACATTGGCAACGATTTTTTTGATATAACACCAAAAGCACAGGCAACAAAAGCAAAAATAAACAAGTGACATTACATCAAACTAAAAAACTTATTTACAGCAATGCAAACAATCAACAAAATGAAAAGGCAACCTATAGAGTAAGAGAGACTATAAACCATTTATATGGTAAGGGGTTAATATTCAAAATATATAAGGAATTCTTACAACCCAATAGCAAAAGAGCATAACTTGATTAAAACATGGCCAAAGGACCTGAATAGACATTTTTTCAAAGAAGACATACAAATGGCCAACAGATACATAAAAAGGTGCTCACCATCACTAATCATCAGGGAAATGTAAATCATAACAATGAGATATCACTTCATAACTGTTAGGATGGTTATTGTCAAAAAGATAAGCAATAAGTGTGCGAAGGCTATGAAGAAAAGGGAGCCCTTGTACACTGTTGGTGGAAATGTAAATTGGTATAGCCCTTATGGATAACAGTATGGAACTTACTAAAAAAATTAAGAAGAGATTATCATATGACCCAGCTGTCCCCCTAGTGGGTATATATCCAAAGAAAATGAAATCAGAATCTCAGAGATATCTGCACTGCCATGTTCATTGCAGCATTATTCGTAATAGCAAAAATATGTAAATGACCTGTGTCCATCAACAGATAAAGAAAATGTGGTATACTTATATGTGTATATAAATTTGTATGTGTATTTAAATGTATACACACTCATATACATATACCTACACACCCACAGGAAAGTTATTAATCCATTAAAAAAAAGAAATCCTGCCATTTGTGACAACATGAACGAATCTTTAGGATATTATGCAAAGTGAAATACACCAGGCAGAGAAAGATTCATATGATCTGACTTCACTTATATGTGGAATTTAAGTCATTGAACTTACAGGCTGCCAGGGGCTAAGGGATGGGAGAAAATAGGGATATGTGGCCAAATGGTACAAACTTTCAGTTATAAGATGAACAAATTCTGGAAATCTAATGTACAGCATGGTGAATATAGTTAAAAATACTTTATTCTGTACTTGAAATCAGCTAAGAAAGTAGATCTTAAATGTTCTCACCACACCCCCCAAAATGGTACACGTGTGAGGTGATGTATGTGTTAATTAGCTTGACTGTGTTAATCATTTCACGATGTATACATATATCAAACTATCATATGTACATCTTAAATATATATATGGTTTTAATTTATCAATTATGTCTCCACAAAGTTGGGGGTAAAAAAGTTCTTTATGTTGCTGTTTATTAATTTTCAGCGGGCAAAGTTTCTATTTGGTGATTCCTGGTTTCAATTTCATTGTTTTCTCAATTTTCTTCTATCAGGTTATATGAGATAACTTATGAAAACTTCAGTTTTCTTAGAGTTAAAAAAACCAATTTCCCATTTCTGTCTTTTCTCAGATCTTTCTAGGATTGTCAGAGAGTTTTTATTATTTCTTATATTAATGAGGTGAGTATTCCAAGTCTGACCTCATACTTAAACATAAAAGGCCTGAAACACACAGACTATAACATGTAGTAAATTAATCCTCTTTTACCTATGACTTTTATAATCTATATTTATAATAAACAGGAGGAGTGTGTGGGAAAGTCAGCTTTGCCAAAAATAGTAATATCCTCAGTCTTAATGCTCGATAGTGGATGAAGTACCTCCAGGGCATTACTGTGGGACTGACCACCCAACCCCTCTCTCATTTTGAAAACAGCTCCCTCTTCCCCATCCATATGTTGGTAGAAGTAGCTTAATTAATGCTTAACCCTTGCATTAACTGGGTATTGGGTGTTGGTCTGGATCTTAGCATCTTACCCAAGCTGAGTCAGTGAGATTTGGCAATTCTGAGACTGGGACTTAGAACATGATCATACTATGTACTCCTAGTATCAATTTCCTTCCCAATTTATTGTTACTTATCTCAAGTCTATGTGTAAATGGATTCTCTTCCTCTATTGTCCACATAGCCATTATGTCACAGTCCTCACTATGGTCCACCATAATATTTCTAGCTTCTCCATAAGAAAACTTTACATTGCTGCTGGTCGCTCTCTATCTGCTGGGACGTAGTCACCTCAATAATATACTGTTGTCTGTGCCAACAAAAGTTGGTACTGGTACCAACAAAAGGGTTACTCTGTTTCAGGGTACATTTCCTGTATTACCCATTCTTTAATTCCACTGAGTATCATTACATGAAGTTAAACAGCTGTATCAGTCTTTACAGAAAGATTGAAGTAACTAAAGGAAATTACAACATAAAAGGGAGAAAATTAAACTAAGTAGTATAACAACTACCGCAGTGTTTCGTAACTTTGTGTGGAGAAAATGTCCAGACCATGAACCATACAAAGGCGACCATCCAAAAGTATGAATAACGTGATAATGCTTCAGTTGACTTATTTTTGGTCAAACATGCATTCTATCAATTTAAATGTATTTAAATATGTCTTCTAAATTGAACACTGTCAGTATGAATGTGCCTCTGAGTCACACACAAGGAAGGGATGCAGACAATGTCAAAGTAAGGTGATGGGTACTTCCTCAGACTGGCAGAAACCTGCTATGGGCAACTCCATATCTAATGAAATATGGATCTGCTGGCCTGTGAATCTCTGTGGGACCAAGAGATATATGGGGATCTTCCCTGTACCCTGCACCCATGATGGTGCCATATTGTCTTGTTTCTTCTCTAGACAGATATTTTTGAAACTAAACAGCTTTCTGTAATGATATATTTGTTGACTAGCATCTGCTGTGTACACTATCTTACAAAAAAAGGCAACCAAGAAGTTAAATATATAGACTAGCTTCTCATGGATGTCCCTGATCCCTAACCTCTTGTCTTTCTGATCTTCAGTCTGTCCCTTTCTTTAATGTTCCATATGCCTTTTGGAAAAGTATGCCCATGATAACAGGAAACTATTTTGCTTTCAGATGCATCTGACTTCTCCCTGCAGCATATTTTTACAGGTCAGAGTTATTCAGTCTGAAATAACAACTCTTGGATTCTAAAATTCTCTGCACCAGTAGTAGTCATACAACTTGTCTTATTATTCTTCCTACTTCCAACACACATACACACACACTCCTCCAAAGTATAAATATCATGTGTTATAAAACAGGATAATCTCAACTCATAAGGCAGAAGACAAATATTTTTCTTACTAGCTTTAAGGCAAGAAATCTCACAATTAACTATTTAGTATTCTTATTGTGCAGATCAGTGTTAATTCCTTTCTTTTATCCCCAATTTACACAAAATAAATTTTTGACCAAGAGATATCCTATTTAGATTGTCTCCTCCTCCCCACCCTTTCCTCCTCCCTTTTCTTAGAAAGAAGGGGGGGCCTAGTTTCTTTCTTCCAATTGCAAAGTTACCTTTAGGTGTTAGTGAGGGGTCATGTTTTCTACCACATGGAGAAAGCCAGTGCATACACATAGGGCAAGAGTCAATGGGAAAAAGAAAAGAGACCTGAGGGCATTGCAGAGACTGGGACTGGTTGTTTCAAAGGCCCAGGTGAATTCCTGTCCTTCTTATAAATGAATTGTTCTCTTCCTTTCATTTCACCAGATATCATCATATCTCTCCAATTTCCTAACAAAGGCTAATTCAAATTTGCCTTATGTTACTTAAAAGCAAAAGAAATCTCACTTGTAAACCAAACTAACAACAACAACAAAAATGCTTCCTTGTCTCAGACCACCTGATCCTGTTTGAGAAAAGGCAGACATTTACTCCAACTTTATCATTTGCATAAATGTTGTAGCATTAGCTCAAAATATTAGTATGCATGCTTTCTATGCATTTCACTCCCCCTTTTCACTCTTACTTAAGAGCTAGCTTTCCTCCTCCAGTCTACTACAAGACAGAAGCAAAGTTAAATCTGAGAGGAATATTCTCAGATCTAGGTTTACAAAGCCAGTTTTCTTGTTTAATAGACTAGAGCATTTGGTGGGGAACAGGAGGGGGGTAGGACAAAGGACAAAGAGTACATTCAGGATAAAGATAGATGAGAGAGATCTTTGAAGAGGGAAGAAGAAGGAACATTTTTGTCTCTAATACCAGGAAGCAGAATATAAGGGACAACAATGACCAAATGTACTCAAGAGTCAGCATCATCCCATGCCATCCACCTAAGGACAAGCCACAGTTCAACAGTTCTGGAAACTTCCTTGCCCCTTAACAGGAAGATAAACATCTGGACGTCCCATGTGGGGATGGAAGCATGAAGGGAGCATTTGCTCCTGACCATTGGAGAACAAAAAAGAATGATTTGGGGATATCCCTATGTGAACCATCAGTACATGTATAGCACCTGGTATAGAAGAAAGCAAGTGCCCAATCCCAAAGGAAAAACCCAAGATTTCAACCACTTCTCTGAGAAACTAAAACCTTACCAAAACCAAGAGAGACCTTAGGGTTTACCCATGAAAGGTAATAAGTTGCCCAAAAAAGAAGAGATAAAACCAAATAATAGTTAGTTTCAAAACACAAAGCTATAAGTAACAGTTGGTTACTGCTTTTTATTTTTCTGCTTTCTCAGTTGTCTTCACCATATACCATTCTGTAAGAATTAACTATAATATCAGTTTTTCAGGAGTTTACAGTACCTCCTTCCCTCATCTTGCCTTTCTTGGGATTCCCAAGGGCTCCTTCTTTTTCATTTGTAATGTTAAAAATAGTCAGCACAAACCTAGGGCTTTGTGAAAGCATTCCAGGTCTGTCTTCACATTCACACCCTAAGAACAGCAGAACTACATGGAATACTCCCATTTCAAAAATACAAACTTGCACTTATCTATGACCTATGTAATTATGTATGTAAACAGGAGATATGATAGCCAGCACTTCTAAAAAGCTGTGTTTCAACATTTTAGCTCATTAATGGTGAGTTTCTTGGAGCTCTAGTGTTTATGCTGGATGACCCCTTCTGCTTTTCCAAAGAAGACAGCTGAACTCCTTTGTTTACCTTTCTTTTCTTGTCATTTATTTTTCTCTACCACCTTCCCTCCTAACTTGGATCCCTGGAGTGCATTATTTCATATCAGCAACCTAAAGAACATGTTTCTTATCTGTTCCATGATATTGGGGTGAGAGCAAGAAAAGTGAAAAGAATGGGTTAGTCGGCCTGATTTTTTATATGGGGAAGTAACAGGAAAGATGTCAACACATGGGTTATTCCATGTTCAAATTCTGATTAATCTATCTGATTCAAATGTCTGTGGTTTTCATTATGGCTCTCTGTCCCTCTCTTCCGCTCACCTGTGTCATGATTTAAAGCCAGATGAAGGGTAGAACTGCTAGAAACAAAATACTAGTTTACTCCTTTAATTCTTTGCTTATATTCTGAGAAATGTTGCCCAACTCCTTTCTTCTTTGAAATGTTTATGTATTCATCCAGTCTTTCTTCTTTCCCTCATCTATTCCCCATCTTCCTAAAACTCACCAAAGTTTCTGTATTTTTACTTTCTATTTCTCAACATCTTTCCCAAAAATTATTTCTCCTTCCTTCTCCTTCCTTATTCATTACAGGATTAAGTAGCTTGGTTACAAGGTATTGAAAAGGTTTAAGCAAAGGAGGTACTAATCAAATTGTCATTTTAGTAAAATTATTCTGAATACAATCATCTGAAAAGTGACCACAAATAAAACATTAGATAAACATTCCTGTTTAGGCTCATCCTGAATGCAATTAAACTTTGAAGGCTTGAGCTTCATGTTCACCAGGGTAGCATTAACTCTTAACCCTGAGAGTCAGAAATGTTCACAGACCTTCAATCTGTTTTTCTTGGTCACTGCCAATTAAGTTCTTGAACTGTTGTATTCTCCTTACTTTCCTCTTTATAAGATTTATTTTCTATGATCCAAACTCCCACTGTTGATCTCATTCTTTACTCCTCCCTTGGGAATTCCCATTCTAAGATTAATAAGCCCATATACCTTCATATTCTTTATTCATATTTTTTACAATGCATATCATGTACTAAAAATGGACTGTCCCCAGGGGGGAATGGACTCCCTGAATTTGCTCAATCATTTTCCTGTGTTTCAAGTACAAGACTGCAAGATGACATCAGGATCCTCCTTGCTCTCCACTGTCACTTCTGGACAATTACTCCTCTCCCTGTAAGCCCTACCTTCTACTCTTTCACTTCACTGTCACCTAACCAGTCCCACTTCCTTTTACTCATTGACGTCTTCGTTCTTTTCCTCATCCCTAAATCCTGTCATTACCCTGAGGGATATATAGCTGATCCATCCCAAATCTTAGCTCCTTAGGTTTCATCACCTCCTTATTCCTAAGGACCTCTCCTCAGCTCTATTTCAGGCACTCACTTCAATGGCTACATCTTGAGCCTCATTTTCATATGCAGTTACTTCATCACTAAAATAATACATAAAACTTCTTTAAAATGACACCTTCCTATCCTTCTAGCTTGCTTTGTCTATTATACTCAATCCAGCATCATCAATCAAGATCATCAATCCATGAATTCCTCTAATTTTCATTATCAACCATTCGTCTCTTCTCTCACCATTCTCTTTATTATTTTTTTTATGTTTCAATTTTTATTTAAATTCCAGTTAGTTGACATAGAGTGCAATATTAGTTTCAGGAGTAGAATTTAGTGATTAATCGCTTACATATAACACCCAGTGCTTATCACAAGTGCTCTGCTTAATATCCATCACCCATTTAGCCCATTCCCTGCCCACCTCCCTCCAAAAACCCTCAGTTTGTTCTCTATAGTAAAAAGTCTCTTATAGTTTGCCTCTCTCTTTTTTTTTTCCTCTTTTTTCTATGTTCATCTGTTTTGCTTCTTCATTCCACATATGAGTGAAGTCATTTGGTATTTGTCTTTCTCAGATGACTTATTTCGCTTAGTATAATACACTCTAGCTCCATCCACAGTGTTGCAAATGGCAAGATTTCATTCTTTTTATGGCTGAGTAATATTCCATCATATATATGCCATATCTTCTTTATCCATTCATCAGTGGATGGACATTTGGACTCTTTCCATATCTGGCTATTGTTGATAATGCTACTATAAACATCAGGGTGCATGTGCTCCTTCAAATCAGTATTTTTGTATCTGTGGTTAAATACCCAGCAGTGCAGTTGCTGGGTCCTAGGGTAGCTCTATTTCTAACTTTCTGAGGAATCTCTATACCACTCTCTTTAAGTATAGATAATTATGTTGATGAGACATAAAGGAAAAAAATGTGAAAATTTTAAATGCTGTTTACTTTACTGCAAGATTATAAGCAATTTGACACCAACTCCTTCATTTTCTCCCCATCAAATGTTCAAAAACATGGACCTGAACTCAGTTTGCTGCTTTCTCTCTTGCACAATGCAGGCATTGTACATCTCAAATTGTGCTCTGGTTGGCACAACTTGACTTTGCAGGGTCTCAATGTCTATAATTATCTCTTTTCACTTTTGCATCATCACTGTTAGCCTCTTCACTAGATCAATCTCTATTACAGATGATCATCCATCTTTCAACTTTCAACTTCTCATTAACATTCAATATTCCTGACTTCCTCTAACTTAAGACACTTTCTTCTTTTGATTTGATGACTATGTAATCTCTTAGTTTCCCTTCTATCTTCTGTGGTTGCATATTGTCCAACTCTAAGCTCTAGGTATTAGAAAGCCTTATATCTCAGTCCTGGGCCCTCTCTTCTTTTTAATGTAGATTCTCTCTTTGGGTAATCTCATCCAGTCTCATGATTTTAAATACTTGGTATATATTGTGTATACTGAAAACTCCCATAATCATATATCTAACCCGTGACATTTCCATTTTGATGTTAAAGAAGCATCTCAAACTTAAAATTGTGTTTGGCATCCCCCTTGTATAGTAAAAAGTTAATTCAGCAGGCATGAACTATTTAAACTGCCACATTCCAAAGGTCTTCAAGCCTGGTTCTTTATTTGCTTCTAGTAAATAACCTCTGAGCCTTTAAAATATTCTGCCTAATAAAGTGCCTTTGTTTTCCTGGAGCACTAAGTCATGCTCTATCAGTTTAAAACCTAGGGACTTGGGGGTTAGACACTGACTACCTAAGGTTAGCCATATGAGTATTCCATGCCTATGTGAATGATCCCCCATAAAAGCCCTGGACACTAAGACTCAGATGAGCTTCCCTGGTTGGCAATACTTCATACATGTCATCCCACATTGCTTCTGGGAAAATTAAACTCTTCCCATGTGACTCCACTGGGAGAGGACTAGAGGAACCTTGTGCCTGGTTTCTTCTAAACTGCACCCTAAGTCACTTTCCTTTGCTGACTTCAATTTATATATTTTCACTGTAATAACCCATAACTATGAATATAATAGCTTTTCGGAGTTTTGTGAGTCCTTGTAATGAATCATAGAACCTGAGGGAGGTCTTGGGAATCCCTCAGCACTCCCCTGAAACTTGTTCCTTTTCTACTTTTCCCATATTAGTAACTGCCATCACATCCACATACTCACTCAAGCCAAGAATCTAGCAAACACCTTTGAATTGTACTTTTTTTCTTATCCCACTCATCCAATCCATCACCAAGTTCTCATTGTTCCAGCTCCAAAATATATTCTAAATCTATGTGTTTCTCTCCATCTCATTAATTACCATGCCAGTCCAAGTCAAAGCCATCATTCACCTGGATTATTGCAAAAGCCTTCTAACTGGTCTCTTTAGTTCCATACTTAAAACCCTATAATCTGATCCCTATAAAGTACAAAGAGTAATCAGCCACATTTTCAACCCTACAGTAATTTATTCTTGCACTTAGAATAAAATACAAACTGCTTTCCTTTACCTACAAGATCCTATATGATCTGTCCTGTCTATATCATTTTCTACCACTCCTCTCATAACACTGCTCAAGCCCTCAGTCCTTCTCTCTACTCATCCAACATTCCAAACTCATTCCTGCCTCAGATCAGGTATACCTATTTATTGTCTACCTGAAATAGTCTTCCCCAACATTATAACTTGGCTTACTATTCAGACATCAGCTCAAATGTCATCTCCCAAGAGGCCTTTTCTAATACCTACCACTGCCTTTCAGCACCTTCCCTCTCAGTACATATCCCTGTTGCAGTTCTTTCATTGCCCTTACCATGAAATGAAAGCCCCCTTCATGTTTTGTTTAGTGATTTATTATATATGTCTCCAACTATAATATATGCAACATAAAAGCGGGGTCTTATAGTCTTATTCTGTAACATACCTTAAAACTGTCAAGTATGCATTTGTTGAATGGCAGTTAGAAGAGTTAGAACCATAGAAGTTAGAGAAGACAGTCAAAGGGGAAGATATTGGCAATATCTGCTCAAGCTTGGAGAAGAGACAAATTTAATTACAAAATGTAATATATCTCCTACTCTGAAGACCATAATTATATAAGATAAATGTGTCATAAATTATATGAGATAAACTTTTATCTGATTCCAGCAGATGTATTTGTATACATCTCTTTCCACTAAGTCCAGGCTTTTTTGTCTTCACAGATAAATCTTTTTGTCCTCATAGATAAACCAAGTGATGGCCTTTGCCAATGACACTTAAAATTTTGATTATAAATTAGTTTATATTCTGATTGTTACTTGCATTATTTTCATGGCATATAGCCCCTGATATTGCCAAATAATATTTGAATACCTACTTTATCTTTGACACTGTTCGTGTTCTACTTGTCCAATTCTCTCAGTTCCTTTTCTGGCCTCCTGCCTGCCTCTACTTATCCTTCCGTTTCCTAAATGAGAGAATAAATCAGTTCAGTCCTAGGCCTTCTGTTTTTCTAAATATACACTCCCTTTCACACACCAGCTGCTATTTCTAGCTTAAAGATCTCAATTAGGCTTCAGTGAAACCCAAACCTGAATCTAACTCACTTTAGGGCTCAATAAATGGATTGTTGAGTGAGTTTCAACTTTTATTCTGGTCCCTCTAGGCCTCATAACTGGCCAGTAAGCATCCCACTTAGACATTTTCCCATTTTGGCCAACTGTATGTGTGTTAAAGTTTTCATCCTTCCTCAAAATTGAGCTCTTTCTTTATATTTTCCTATTTTTCTTAGTGGTGCTATTGAATTTTTTTTTTCAGTTTCCAGGGTTTAAAAGTTTGCAGCAAGTCTTAACTTCTTCCCTCTGCATCACTCATACTCCCAGGAGGAAATAGAGTTTACACCTAAATCATTCAAATTAAGAGTCTTTAATGAAAAGATTACTTTTAGAAGTATCAATAGATTTGAGGAAACAAAAAATAGTGATAGCCCCAACAACTAGCAACAGCAGAAAGCTGTTAACAGATGTAGGGGTCAAGGCCCAGGGAACAGAAGCTCAATGAGACTTGGAATCGTGTAGAAGTGAACCACTTAATAGCAGCTACAATTGTAGAAGGCTGCAGTTATTGCCACAGCACAGATCAATAGTAGGGAGGGAAGAGGAAGACACACTCTCATCTCTGTCTTCTGCCACCCTCCAGTCTATTGTTGTTCTTCCCATTGGATGAGCCCAACTGGAAGCAACATGACAAGGGAGCTTGGGTGAGGCTCAAGGGTTAGTCTTCTATGGCACAGAGCAATGCAGAGAAGGGACAATGATGGAGGGTCAGGAGGAGAAAACTCAGAACCTTTCAGGTTCTGGCTCCACCTCCACACACTTAATATTAATGTCTCAGCAGTTGCTGAGTGTCATTAATTTTCCTTTTAAAATATCCTCTGTAAATCAATTTTAGGGTGCCTGGGTGGCTCAGTTGGTAACATGCCTGACTCTTGGTTTCGGCTCAGGTCATGATCTCACAGTTTTGTGAGCCTGAGCCCTGCATCGGGCTCAGTGCTGACAGTGCAGAACCTGCTTGGGATTCTCTGTCTCTGTCTCTGTCTCTCTCTCTGCCCTTCCCCCATTCATGCTATCTTTCTTTCAAAATAAGTAAATAAATTTTAAAATAAATAAATAAATAAATAAATACATAAATAAATAAATTCCTTTGTAATTCTACTGCCAATACTCTTGTATAACCCCAGATCACTACACTTCTAAATTATTGCTATAATTCCTCCCTTGAAAAACCCAAAGTACTTATCACTACCAGATTAATTCCCTTAAAACATCTCTTTATGGATGTCACTCCTTCTCTCCAACACTTTTACTAGTTTCTTCTGCTTAGGTCTTCCTGGAATTCATAATCTCATATCAAAATACTCTTCTAGGGGCACATGGGTGGCTCAGTCAGTTGAGCATCTGACTTTGGCTCAGGTCATGATCTCACAGCTCATGGTTTGAGCCCCACATCAGGCTCACTGCTGTCAGTGTGTCAGCACAGAGCCCACTTCAGATCCTCTGTCCCCCTCTCTCTGTCCCTCCCCTGCTTACACTCTCCCCAAAATAAGTAAGTATTAAAAAAAATACTCTCCTAGTCTTAACTCACACTAATCTACATCATCATCATCATCATCATCAACAACAACAACAACACATACTAATTAATCACTATGTCCCAAGCACTAGTCTAGGTATTGGAAGTCGGCAATCCACAAAATTTTAAAACATCCTACTTTCATGGAGCTTTTGCCTAGTTGGAAGAAAGAAACAATAACCAAACACACAAAAATAAGTAAATTAGATAGTATATTAAACGGTAATAAGTGCTATAGAAAAAAGATGAAGAGTGTCAAGGGAGTCTGTAATTATAAAAAGAGTGATCAAGGCAGACCTCATGAAGTAGATAACATCTAAGAAAAGACTTGATGTAAGTCGTTGAAGTAAGTTGTGTGAATATCTAGAAGGAAGGTATTTGTAACATTAGAAACAGCAAATGCAAAGGCCCTGAAGCTGCCTGGGGGTGGTGGCTGTGCTGGTCTGGAGGAGAGGCCAGCTGTGTTGAGTCAGTCCATCTTGCTCCAGTATATAAACAATTACTACGTGAAATAAGTCAGTCAGAGAAAGATAGATGTCATATGACTTCACTCAAATGTGGAATTTGAGAAACACAATAGATGAACATAGGGGAAGGGAAGGAAAAATAACATTAAAACACAGAGGGAGGCAAACCATAAAAGACTCTTAAATACAGAGAACAAACTGAGGGTTGCTGGAGGGGGTGGGGTGGGTAGAGGGATGGGTTAAATGGGTGATGGGCATTAAGGAGGGTACTTTTGGGGATGAGCACTGGGCGTCATATGTAAGAGATGAATCATTGGGTTCTACTCCTGAAATAATTATTACACTATATGTTAACTAACTTGAATTTAAATAAATTTAAAAAAGATAAAAGCTTCTGCACAGTGAAGGAAACCATAGCAAAACTAAAAGGGAATCAATGGAATGGAAGAAGATACTTGCAAATGACATCAGATAAAGGGCTATATCCAAAATCCATAAAGAACTTACCAAACTCAACACCCAAAAAATAAACAATCCAGTTAAGAAATGGGCAGAAGACATGAAAAGACATTTATCCAAAGAAGACATCCAAATGTCCAGAAGACAAATGAAAAAATGTTAAACATCTCTCATCACCAGGGAAATACAAATCAAAACTATGATGAGATACCACCTCACACTTGTCAGAATGGCAACCAAAATTGACAACTCTGGAAACAACAGATGTTGGTAAAGATGCAAAGAAAGGGGAGCGCTTTTACAGTGTTGGTGGGAATGCAAACTGGTGCAGCCACTCTGGAAAACAGTATGGAGGTTCCTCAGAAATTTAAAGTTAATGCTCCCCTACAATCCAGCAATTGCACTAGGAAGTATTTATCCAAAGGATACAAAATACTGATTCGAAGGGGCCTATGCACCCCAATGTTTATAGCAGTACTATCAATAATTCCTAAATTATGGAAAGAGCACAAATGTCATACACACACACACACACACACACACACACACACACACACATACATACAATGGACTATCACTCAGCCATCAAAAGAATGGAATCTTGACATTTGCAATGACATGGATGGAACTAGAATGCATTATGCTAAGCAAAATAAGTCAGTGCAAGAAAGACAAACACCATATGATTTCACTCATATGTGGAACTGAAGAAACAAAAGAGATGAACATAGAGAAAAGAAAAAAAAGTAAAAAAAAAAAAAAAGAAAAAAAAGAAAAGGAAAGAAAAGAGAGGCAAACCATAAGGGACTTCTAACTATACAAAACAAACTGAGGGTTGCTAGAGAGGAGGTGGGTGGGTGGACTAAATGGATGATGGGCATTAAGGAGGACACTTTTGGGGATGAGCACTGGATGCTATATGTTAAGTGATGAATTACTAAATTCTACCTGAAACCAATACTACACTATATGTTAACAAACTTGAATTTAAATGAAATCTTGGAAGAAAAAACAAAGAAGCATATGCAGCTTCCCAAGAACCAGAAAGGAGCACTTTCTTCACCTCAGATCCTTAGCATGACCTTGCTAAAAACATACCATAGAGTTGGATGGTTTACAATTGAAGAAAATAAGGCAGATAGAAGTCAGAAGCTTGTCAAATATCATCAAGTGAGGAGGAGGCAGGGCAGTCACACTTGCTCTGCCACTGCACTCCCTATTTGGTGTTCATATGCCTCCTTAGTGTCCCTGGTCAGGTGGGGAGAGGGCATGCAAGCAGCACATCAGTTGGATTAAAAAGTTAATGTTAAAAGAGAGCATATTCAATAGACATTTCATATTACTATCTAACATTATAAAAGCTTGCAGTTTATGATAATAATAATATTCAGGGGGCACCTGGGTGGCTCAGTCATTTGAGTATCTGACTTCAGCTCAGGTCATGATCTCAGGGTTTGTGAGGTCGAGCCCCGCATCAGGCTCTCTGATGTCAGATCCTCTGTCCCTTTCTCTCTGCCCCTCCCCTGTTTGCACACGCTCTGTATCTCTCTCAAAAATAAATAAAACATTTTTTAAAAATAATAATATTCAGATCATCTTAAAGCAACTTCCTTAAATATTCTTTATTAGAAGTGAATCATGGTGTGGGTTCATGTTTGTTTCTTTTAATTAACAAAGGCTATAGGTTGGGTAGACACTGGGATACTGTGTGCATTACTATTATCCGGTATGGCATTTTGTATCTAAAATTAAAATATACCTTAAAATCTCTACCTCATCCACATAAAATTCAATTATTAGAGAAAATTAGTAGAGAAAACAACTTTCTCTTCAGACACCTTGGCCTGTGATAATGTTGCAAGCTAGTAAAATTAGACGAGGGCTAATTCATATTATTTTGCAAATTTTCTCTGTTAGCCTCATCATCTGCATTATCATTCTCTAAACACCTGGCAAAGAGCAATAACTTTAGAGATTTAGAAAAGGTTAGTACATATATATTGTGTTATCTGTTCCTAGATGATTAACATCCTTTTGTTTTAGGAATCTGCTCTTATATTCTACCTCAGTAACTTCTAGTAAAGAGGCTTTTTTTATTCCACACCCCCAACCATGTGAGCTAAGCTAGGTCCATCAGAGTCCTATGACTTCTAAAAATGGAAATTAAAAAAATGTCTTATCTTTTTTGGTATTAAATCTGTATGTGGCTGATAATAACAGTTCTGGACACCAGGAAGAGGCTCTTCAGGAGTGATTTCAACTTAGAAAAAACAGAGACAGATGAGAGAAACTTTTGAGCCCCAAGACAATTGTTGACCTTCACACTGTTCATGTAAATGAACCAGTGAATTCAATTGTTCTTTTTTTTGTCTAAGTTAAAGTTGGTTTTATTCACTTGTAGCCAAAAGAATAGAAACTACTACCAAGAAAATGCCTTAAATCATAATTGCAACTTCCTTGAATACATGAGCTGAATCTTTGCTATATTTTTTATCATGATTCTCACTCAGTGAAGTACCAAGCATATTGTAATTTATTTTTAAAAAATGCTTGTTGGCTTTCACTTAAAGGAATGGCCCTAATAATTTGAGGCCACAATGAAGAATGGTGCAGACCTGGAGGGAGAGCAGATACTTTTGATCAGGAGTTAGATAGTGTGTCCCTCAATTCATTTTGCACAAGCAAATTTTTAGGCACGGTCCTTGCCCTAGTTGTGTAATGCTAGACCTCACAAAATGCAGCTTACAGTCTCAAGTCATAGTACTGTAAATAAAAAGCTCCTAAATTTGTACAAACTTTTTCTTTCTCTCAGACTAAAACTGGTTTATGTCAAGATGTCTTTACTAATTTGAGCACAGACATTTAGGTTTTATTTAAAGACTTAGGATTTGTGGTAAATAAATGTGTCTGCTGTATGACTTCTCTAACTAGGAATACACAATCTGATGAACTCATGACCAGGGTACAGCCTCACAAGATCAAATCCTGAAGAGGTCAGTGACCACTGGCCAAAACGTGTTTACAGAGGCCATTTATGGAAAGGATTTAATTCCAGATCAACATCCTCCACATCTGACCTTTATTCTTTCCTCATTTCAAAGGCCTGTATCTTGACTTCTTGCCTCATCACCAATGACATGCTGATTTCCCAAAAGATAAATATTAACAGCCTAGCAAACACATGTGCTTTACATAATGCAAAGAGCTAAGGGTTAGACATTACTTGTTTATAAATTTGCTAAGAGCTTCCAGAACTACCTTAAATGACAGAGTCCCAACTTCAAGACACTTACAAACAACAGAGGAGATAAGAAAAGAACATGTCAGCTACCAAAAAATAAAAGCACAAAAGTGTATTGCTGGGAAAAAAGAGGTTGGTGATTGTGTTGATAGATGGAAGAATATACTGCATAATAATAGCAGCTATCATTTTTGAGCAATTACTGCATGGCAAGTGCTTTATCTCAATAACTTTGCGATATATATAGAATTGTCCCCATTGAACAGAGCAGAAGGCTGAATTGATAAAGTGATTGGCCAGATGCCATGTAATTAGTAAGTAACAAAGCTAGAGTTCAATCCAGATATATGTCCAACTTTTAGTCATTTTTTTAATTGCTCTTATTCCTTGCCTTGGAGCTGACTGTTGCACTCCCTTCTCCTGCCCCACTTGGTTCCAGTGTTCCATTTTAGACCTATCTAATTCAGAGGCCAGGTATTTCCTACTCATCATGCTACTTCGGAATCCCACATGTTTCCTAAATCAGCATAGGTCCCTTCTACTCTGTCTGTAGAAACTTCTCATGAAGTATAAAGAAAATGGGTTAAAGGAGAGGAATTTGAGGTATTGATTTATTATTTGTTCTTCACTCCCTCATCCCACCATATCCACAAACATATATAATACATGGTCATATTCATTGCACCTCAAGTGTCAGGTCAACTTTTTGCCTAGGGAGACACCTAACATCTGGAATAGTTCATTCAGCAGCAGTCCAGCTCTCTTGGCCAGAGCATAGTTAAGCAACTTGGGACCTTAGATCAATGGTCCTTCAAGGTCAGAAGTCTGGCTCCAACAAAGTATGAAGGACTGAGAAAAATTAGCATTTGTAGGCTAACTACAATGCTAGTTAGCCTACTTGCTAATGCCTTGAAAAATTCCCTTCCTAACTATCCATTACCCCAACGCCTCAGACAGTGTAGATAGAAGGTACCTAATACATAGGTGGGGAATAAATGAAAGAATTCAAGATTTATCTAAACTGTTCTTGAGCCTGTGCTTAAGAGCACCAACAGGAAATAACAGCCCACTCCAAGACTTTAACTGAAGAGAGTTTATTACCAAACACATAGGCATCCAGGGGTTTCCAACAAAGGGAACTTGCAGGCCTGAACGGCAAGGAGAGGAATGATATCACTAGAGCCTAGTGAGAGTTGGAACCAGGAAAGGCACCCATCCACAGCACAGGATGCATCTTACTCACATCTCCTATTACTCAAACCTGAACAGAAGCCAGGAAGTAAGGGAGTCCAACTGATGCCAACCGTAAGGGTCGGCTTTCAGGGTACAGAGCAGGGAAAGAAACAGACTGGATCTAGGGTAGTTGGAGCTAGGGAACCTAAGGGAGCAAGTATAGAATGCCTACATACTCATTTATGTTTTCAGGGGAAGGTAGGTCTTTATTTTATCACTAATGCATAAGAAGTAGAACAAAGACATTTTCATGAAATAATAAAAGTTCAGACTTTACCTTCTCAGATTGGGAACTCCTAACTTTTTTTTTTTTACTATCCACAGACAAATCTCTCTGTGAAACTGTGTATTTAAATCTAATAAAAATAGGCTAGAAAGCCTAGGGTCAGTGGTGAAGGTCACCACTTTTGCTCACTTTTCATTACTCTTCAGACGGCTGCCCTTCTAAGGGAAAAGGGGAACCAGTGTGGAACAGGATTTGTAGAGAGAAAGATTTGTAGTTGGAAAGAGGGTTTCAGCATATGTAAGCAGTTGACAACATGATATGAATCCAATGGCACTAAAAATGTGCCTTATGAGCCTGCTACATAGCTGGCATTCCTTCCACGTATTCCTTCTTTAAAGTCTTTTTAACCACGAGGTACTTGGGTGTCTCAGTCAGTTGAGCTGAACGTCTGACTTCAGCTCAGGTCATGATCTCATGGTTTGTGGATTCGAGCCCGCCTCGGGTTTGCTGCTCTCAGCTTGTCAGTACCGAACAGGCTTCGGATCGTCTATCCCCCCCCCCCCCCCCCCCGCCCCTCTCCTGCTCATGCTCTCCCTCTCAAAAAATAAATTAAAAAACATTTATTTAAAGTCTTTTTTAACCACAACTCAATAATGTTAAAAAAAAACAAGTCATCAAGTGACATTTAATGAAGTCATGATCAACCAGCTCACTAGTATGTAGGGACCCAGCCGAAAAGCAGATTTGAACAAAGTGGGATTCTGAACAAGTATATTTTGACAAGGAAGGAGGCATAGGTGAATATTCCCAAGAGAAGATGTCCAGCATAAATATTATGCAATAAGTTGAAAAGTAAAATTTTCACTTATATGACAATCTTTATTATCTTATTTTCCTCAGATAGTATTTCCCAAATCAAGTGAGAGTTTTCTGAGCTGTAATGACATGTAAACATCTGTTTTGCTGACCTTGAGTTATTTTTTTAAGGCTAATACAGTTATAAACTTAAGTCCATGTATCTATACCATGGCCAATGATACTCTTTTACCCTCAAACCAGAACTGGTTACCAGTGCCTTAGGGAAAAAATCTGCAAATCACAATCTTGAACCTGGCTCAAAATTGGGGGTTCCTAACCAAGTGTCAAATCAGAACTATATCTAGGCACAGCAGGGTCAAGAGTTGTCTGAAATGAGGTGCAACCCAGCAGGGCCTGTCTTCTCTCCCCACTGTCCTCATTCCCCAACTGACCTGTCAAGACAATGCATCCCAGTCCCCACACACCTTCCTTGCCCTAACACCCTCAAATGAGTTCCTACCAAGGGCAATGTTATTGCCTTTAGATGATTCTTGTTCATGACATCTGAACATTCCTGTTTATCAAATCTAAACAAAATTTGTCTCTGGAAAACACATACACGCTGCCCTATGTAAAGATGACACTGATAATAGGTTCCGATGACTAGACTATGACAATGCCAAAACTCGAGCAAATAAGGAGTGGTACAGCAAACAGAGAACAGACCTGGGACAAGTAGCTCAGAGAGACCACAGCAATTGTCCTGACTCTCCATATTCTTGGGATGCTTTCCCTGACAAGTATGGATGTTGCCAGACGTCCTCTGACTCACTCTTTTACTTATGGGTTGACATCAGTGATGGTGATGAGAGAGGGCCAAAACACAGTTGAGCCATCTCCTCTCCACTCTGTCTGCCCAGAAGAAGCATCCTCATACTCAAACTGAACACACTTCAGATATGTCTGACAGCAGCTAGGAACGTACAGTTACTTCTCTATTTCAAGTCACTCTGCTTCTCCTCATGCAACTTCATAGATTTCATAACCTTTTTGTCAAACTGTAAATTCATATTGAGGTTCCTTCCACCCATCCAAATTCTCAAAGTTCAACAAGAACTACTTTTGGAACAGTTATTCTTCATCCTGGAGATACATGTATTTGTTGAATACTGTATTAAAGCTTTATATAATTCTGTTATGTTTTAGAAAATAAGGAAGATAAATATTCAATAAGAAGAAAAGCAAAAAGAAAGACACGAAATGAAAATAAGTGGGCAAAATAATACAATGCCTTTTTCATGCAGGTTCAAAACAAGGGTTGTTGATCCAGACTGTATTTGGGGAACACTTGGATATGGGAAATGAGTCAAGTCTTTTTAGATATGGTTTTTGGAATCAATATTTACTTTGACTACAGCCCAATCATTCAATATAGAAATCTGAAAATGAAATATGAAAATTGCTCAAAAAGCAAAAACTGAAAAATCAAAATATGTTTCTGTTTAATAAAATCTAATTTCCTGCTTTATCATAAATATAAAAGGAGGATTCCTCTAAAGGAGTTAGTGAAGAGAAACTTTAGAGGAGTTATAATTCTCCTCAAATATTCAAATGCTATGTGCAGAAAGCATGGACTATACAAAGACAGAATAATGAACAAATAAACTTTCCTGCAACACAAAGCAAAATCTCTTAATACTTCAAACTATTAAAAATGTAGTTGATCCTCTGCCAATACTGAAATTTCCATCACTGGAAATGTGAAATAGAGCCTTGTTATGAAGAAGCAGGTAACAAAAATCCCTATACTATATGGAAGCCCATGAAAAATTATATTGAAACCTCCCTCCCTCCCACCACCAAAAAACTGAGAGTCTCAGAATTACCTACTCAGATTTGCAGATTTCAAGAGTTGTATTTGTTTGGTTAAGACTTTGTTTTTTAATAGAAGTTTTAGGTTCACAGCAAAATTGTGAGGAAGGTACCCTACCCCCACACGAGCATAGCCTTTCCCAATATCAAGGTCTCCCAACAGAGTGGGAACTTATTACAACTGATGAACCTACACTTGATACATCATAATCACCTGGAGTACATAATTTATATTCTGGTTCACTCTTGATGTTGTACAATCTATGGGTTTGAACAAATGTGTAACATCTATCTATATCGTTATGGTATCATGCAGAGTATTTTCACTGCCCTAAAAATCCCCTGTGCTCTGCCGATTCATCCTTCCCACCCCACCTCAACCCCTGACAACCACTGATCCTTTTATTGCCTCCACGTTTGCCTTTTGCAGAGTGTCAAATAGTTGTAATCACATGGTATGTAGCCTTTTCAGATTGGCTTCTTTCACTTAATAGTATGCATTTAAGATTCCTTCCATGTCTTTTTGTAGCTTGACAGATCATTTCCTTTTAGTGCTAATTACTATCCCATTGTCTGGATGAACCACAGTTTATTTATCCATTCACGTATTGAAGGACATCTTAGTTGCTTCCAAGTTTTGGCAATTATAAACAAAACTGCTACAAATACCAATGTGCAGATCTTCATGTGGACATAAATTTTTGACTCCTTTGGGTAAATACCAAGGAATAGAATGGCTGAATTGTCCAGTAAGAGTACATTTAGTTTGGTAAGAAACTGCCAAACTGTCTTCCAAAATGGCTGTACCATTTTGTATTCCTCCCAGCAATAAATGAGAACTCCGGTTATACCATATCTTTCCCAGTATTTAATGTCATCAGTATTCCAGATTTTGTCCATTCTAATAAGCTTCTAGTGATATCTCATTGTTTTAATTTGTCCCTCCTTGATACCATGTGGAGCATCTTTTCATATGCATATTTGCCATCTGTACATCTTCTTTGGTCCAGGGTCTTTCAAGGTTTTTGGCTTATTTTGTAACCAGGTTGTTTGTTTTTATTTATTGGTTTTTTTCAAGTATATTTGAGTAGAAAATACTTGTATGCATTTAACCACATCATGATACACATGGCTGTAAGATAATTAAAACATAATATTTAACCTGGCATTTGCCTATCCTAATTGCTAAAATATAGAGAAAAGTTACTCAGATTGAAGTCTTAGAGTCACTCTTGAGTCTCTTTTTTAATCTCACACCCCACATCCAATCAAACAGCAAATCCTATTGACTCTATCATCAAAATACATCCAGAATCTGTCCACTTCTCATCCCATCAATTATATCCACCTTCATACAAGTCACCACCATCTCTTATTCAGCTTGTATGGAATAACTTTAGTGCTGTTCTCCCTGCTTCCCACCTTGCCCCCACATGGTGTTGTTTCAACACAGCAGCCAGAATAATCCTTTTAAATAAAGATTATGTTATTTCTCTGTTCAAAACTATTCCATGATTTTCTTTCTCATACAACAGTGTCTGGCACACAATAAGGTGCTCAAAAATTGTTGATTAAATATTAAGTCTTCCCAAGAGATTCTATGACATAAATTTTAGAACCATTGATCTGTGAAAAGAAAGGGTTACTTAGTATAAAAAAATTTGGGATTAGACAGTTTATTCTATTAAAGGATTAAATGTTAGCAAACATTTGAGTATAATCAAAGAAAAGATGTATAGGATACCATTCTTTTTTTTTCTTCCAAATTTTTACTTAAATTCTAGCTAGTTAACATACAGTACAACACTGGTTTCAGGAGTAGAATTCAGTGATTCATCGTTTACTTACAATACTCAGTGCTCATCATAACATATGCCCTCCTTAATACCCCTCACCACCCCCCACCCACCTCCCTCAATCAACCCTGTTTGTTCTCTATCTTTAAGAGTCTCCTGGGGTGCCTGGGTGGCTCAGTTGGTTAAGCGTCCGACTTCAGCTCAGGTTATGATCTTACAGTTTGTGGGTTCCAGCCCCACGTCAGGCTCTGTGCCTACAGCTCAGAGCCTGGAGCCTGCTTCGGATTCTGTGTCTCCCTCTCTCTCTGTCCCTCCCCCACTCAGGCTCTCTCTCTCTCAAAAATGAATAAACGTTTAAAAAAAATTTTAAAAAGAGTCTCATGGTTTGTTTCCCTCTCTTTTCCCACCCCACTCCCATATGTTTATGTTTTGTTCCTTAAATTCTATATATGGGTGAAATTACATGGTATTTGTCTTTCCCTGACTATTTTGCTTAGCATAATACACTCTAGCTCCATCCACTTCTTTGCAAATGGCAAGATTTCATTCTTTTTGATGGGTGAGTAATATTCCAATCTCTCTCTCTCTCTCTCTCTCTCTCTCTCTCTCTCTCTCTGTGTGTGTGTGTATGTGTGTGTGCACGTGCATACCACATATTATTTATCATTCATCAGTTTATCAATATTTGGGCTCTCTCCATAGCTTGGGTATTGTTGATAATGCTGCTATAAACATCAGGGTACATGTACCCTTCCAAATCTATATTTTTGTATCCTTTGGGTAAATACCTAGTAGTGCAATTGCTGGATCATAGGGTAGTTTTACTTTTAACTTTTTGAGGAACCTCCATACTGTTCTCCAGAGTAACTGCACCAGTTTGCATTCCCACCAACAGTGCAAGAAGGATCCCCTTTCTCTGCATCCCCACCAACACCTGTTGTTTCTTGTGTTGTTAATTTCAGTCATTCTGACAGGTGTGAGATGGTATCTCATCGTGGTTTTGATTTGTATTTCCCTGATGATGAGTGATGTTGAGCATCTTTTTCATTTATCAGTTAGCCATCTAACTGATGTCTTTCCAAAGTCTTCTTTGGAAAAGTGTCTTCTCATGTCTTCTGACCATTTCTTAACTATTTGTTTTTTGGATGTTGAGTTTGATAAGTTCTTTATAGGTTTTGGATACTATTCCTTTATCAGGTATGTCATTTGGAAATATCTTCTCCCATTCCATAGGCTGCCTTTTAGTTTTTGTTGATTATTTCTTTTGCTGTGCAGAAGCTTTCTATTTAATGAAGTTCCAATAGTTCATTTTTGCATTTGTTTCTCTTGCCTCTGGCGGCATGCCTAGAAAGAAGTTGCTACGGCCAAGGTCAAAGAGGTTGCTGCCTGTGTTCTCCTCCAGGACTTTTTTTTTTTTTTTTAATTTTTTTTTTCAATGTTTTTTTTTTTTTTTTGGGACAGAGAGAGACAGAGCATGAACGGGGGAGGGGCAGACAGAGAGGGAGACACAGAATCGGAAACAGGCTCCAGGCTCCGAGCCATCAGCCCAGAGCCTGACGCGGGGCTCGAACTCACGGACCGCGAGATCGTGACCTGGCTGAAGTCGGACGCTTAACCGACTGCGCCACCCGGGCGCCCCATCTCCTCCAGGACTTTGATAGTTTCTCGTCTTGCATTTAGGTCCTTCATCCATTTTGCATTTATTTTTTGTATGATGTAAGAAAGTGGCCCAGTTTCATTCCTCTTCATGTCACTGTCCAGTTTTCCCAACACCATTTGCTGAAGAGACTGTCTTTTTTCCATTGGATATTCTTTCCTGCTTTGTCAAAGATGAGTTGACCATATAGTTGTGGGTCCATTTCTGAGTTTTCTATTCTGTTCCATTGATCTATGTGTCTGTTTGTGCCAGTACCATACTGTCTCGATGACTACACCTTTGTAATACAGTTTGAAGTCTGGAATTGTGATGCCTCCCACTTGGCTTTTCTTTTTTAACATTGCTTTGGCTATTCAGGGTCTTTTTTGGTTCCATACAAATTTTAGGATTGCTTATTCTAGCTCTGTGAAAAATTCTGGTGGTATTTTTGGTGGGGATTGCATTAAATGTGCAGATTGCTTTCATAGTATAGACATTTTAACAATGTTGGTTCTTCCAATCCATGAGCATGGAATGTTTTTCCATTTCTTTGTGTCCTCTTCAATTTCTTTTATAAGTGTTCTATAGTTTTCAGAGTACAGATCTTTTACCTCTTTGGTTAGATTCATCCCTAGGTATCTGATTTTTTTTGGTGCAATTGCAAATGGAATCGATTCTTTGATTTCTTTTTCTGCTGCTTCATTATTGGTGCATAGAAATGCAACCAATTTCTCGGGGTGCCTGGGTGGCTCAGTCAGTTAAGCATCCGACTTCATTTCAGGTCATGAACTTGCTGTTCATGGGTTTAAGCCCTGCATTGGGCTCTGTACTGACAGCTCAGAACTTGGAGTCTGCTTTGGATTCTGGGTCTCCCTCTCTCTCTGTTCCTCCCCCCATTCGTACTGTCTCTTTCTCTCTCTTTCTCTCTAAAATAAATAAAGATTAAAAAAAATAAAAGCAACCGATTTATGTACAATGATCTTATATCCTGCAACTTTGCTGAATTCATGTATCAGTTCTACCAAGTTTTTGGTGTAGTCTTTCAGGTTTTCTACATAGAGTAGTCTGCAAATAGTGAAAATTTGATTTCTTCCTTGCTGATCTAGATGCCTTTATTTCTTTTTGTTGTCTGATTGCTAGCTAAGACTTCCAGTACTACGTTAAATAGTAATGGTGAGAATGGACATCTTTGTCTTATTCCCAACTGTAGGCGAAAGGCTCTCAGTTTTTCCCCATTGAGGATGATATTAGCTGTGGTCTTAAGTATATAGCCTTCATGATGTTGATGTAGGTTCCACCTATCCTTACTTTGCTGAGGGTCTTTATCAAGAATGGATGCTATAATTTGTCAAATGCTTTTTCTGTGTCTATTGAGAGGATCATATGGTTCTTATCCTTTATTTTATTAAAGTGGTTGTGTAGAATACCATTCTTATCAGGTCTTTAAAACATACTTGCTCTTGGGGTGTCTGGGTGGTTCAGTAGGTTAGGCATCTCTAGATTTCAGCTCAGGTCATGATCTCAGGGTTGTGGGATCAAGCACTGCCTCAGGCTGTGCACTGAGCATGGAGCCTGTTTGGGGTTCTCTCTCTCCCTTTTCCTCTGCCCCTCCATCCCCCTAAAAAAAGCATACTGTCTCTGTTTTTAGTTCATACTATTATTTGTCTTATAATAAAGTAATACAATGAACTTTTTTTGTTTAAAAATTAGGAAAGGATATATATCATTTAGAGAAGAAGACCCAAGGGAGTGAGAAAAGATCTGAAAACTTAGAAATTCTAGTGAAGGGAGAATCTAAAGGTGAATAATGTGCTTATAAAGGAGAATTTTGGGTAAACTGACAACACTGGAATGCAAAAGTGGATTAAATTATTGTATCAATGATAAATTATATTGAGGTTGGTATCTGTACTGTGGTTATGTAGGGTAATACTTCTAATCATAGGAAATATTCACTGAAGTATTTAGGAATAAACAACCATAATGTCTGCAACTTACTCTCAAATACTGTGTAAATGAAATCTTTTTTTGTATGTGTGCAATATTCTATGGCTATAGCCACTTCAAGCAGGCATAGAACCAGACAGGTATGATGCCCATGAGGTGCAGCAGGAGTCAGAACCATAAATAGAATGGGATGGCACATGCATTATGTCCAGTGAACAGAAGGAGACCCAGAGAATTTTTTAATAGCATCTTAGTTAGATACTTTTAAATTGACTCTGAATATTCATTCTTCCTTTATTTCTTAGTAACTGAAGTGTAGATCTCAGCTGAAACTTGATAGAAGAATGTGTTTCCTGTCTTCCCTTGCATATCCCAGGGAAGCTAATTATATTTACTTGACAAAGGTATTCTTTCCAGAGGCCTCTGGAAATACTGAGAGCATTGTGGAAGATTCTGGCAACATACCAAAGCAGGTAAGAGCAAGATCCCATAAAACATGAGTCATTACTATTCATGTGGCCCTTTTTAAAATCTTTGTAACGAAGCCGGGAGACATTTAGTCTGTACTATAATAACAAAAAATAAAATGGTCAAACTCTTTGATGTGGCAGATATGTTTTATCTATATTATCAGATTTGATATTGCTAATTGACTCTGACAATTCTTTCTTCCTTTATTTCTTAGGACTAGAAGTATGGATCTCAGTTGAACATTTGATAGAAAAATATATTTCCAAACTTTCCTTACAGCTATATTTAGCCACATAACTAACATTAAAGGTGGAAATTTTGTGTGAGATGTCTAGAAAGTCTTCTGAAAGAATATGGGTATGATGGCTAGTGCTCCAACTGCCATCTTGGGACATGAAGCAACATGCAAAAGAAGGCCAGAAGAGCAAGATAGAAGGAGCCAGGGTGTCTAGTGACCATGGTACACTTCCAGTCCTACATTCCCTACATCCAAACTTCCAGAGAAATAACCTACTGAGTATTTAGGATCTTCTGTTATGGGCAACCCAATTTAGCCCTAACTAATACAGAATTCTTTGCCATCACTAAATATGAAATGCTTTTATTTTTTACAACCACAAGGTTTTTCCTCATTTGGTCTGATTGGCCCTATGAGAAGCCAGGGAAACCGGACACAGTGCTTTAGGATAAAGTTTTTCAGGCAGAGATGGATCGTATTAGGTAGGGCATTTGCCTAAAACTGCTCTTGGGTCAACCAATTTACTCAGGTCTGACTTGAGGTTAGTTCATTATTATCATGTATTTCAAACCATTGTTTGTTTTGTCTTGTTTTCCTTCAATTTCTAAGGTAGAATAGTGTGATCTTTTCCTCAGAGAAGTGTTAACACCAACAGCTGGACCATGGCTGGTTATTAATAATGATGAGAGTCTATAGCTATTTTCCATCAAATGCCCATGTTGGTATCAGTTGTAAATGCTAAGAAAAGAGTTGCTGTAAATTGTACTGCTTCCTACCAGAGTAAATAGTTTCATATTTTTGGTCCCATTCATGCAGAAGCTTGGGAAAATCAGATGTCTTGGAATTGCAGTGCCTGCCTAGACAAGTAGCAGCCATCACTAGAAGAAATAGTGTTAGAAGAACCAAACTGGAAATGGGGATACCAGTTGCAGGTTTGCAGCAGGCTTTCTCTGGTTGTCAATAGATTCCAGTTTTCCCAGAAAGGTTATGTCTGGGTGAACACCCAAATTTATTTTCTATTTAATGATCTATCCCTTTTCAGTCATAAAATAAATAAAGGGAAGTCAGAGAGCCTACATCACTCCTTCTGAATCACCACTGATCCAAATGTCATTGGTGAGGATGTTAATTCAATATTTAAGTTAGGCAAAAATACTATTTAAATCCTACTTATCAGATTATGCTTTGGTGTAGAAGAATTTAAATATCCCTGTGGTAGCACAGAAGAAAATAAACTTCTAATATTGCCATGTGAAAGCAAACTACTACTGGGAATTAAGATGTATTGTTCTTGGAAAAAAAATATCTTCACTTATGAATTAAGGGTAATTTAGAGATCTTCCTGAATGGAAACCACATCAAGCACAGCACTTGCCATAGTTGACAATTCCCTTTACTTTCCTGTATTTCCTAGATAAGGTCTCACATCGGGATACTGATGGCCAAACTGGAAAATAAATAGAGGGTTGTTGGGATGGATCACCACCCACTCATTTCCGTTTCTCTATCTCTACTTTCCAATTCCCCTGTCAGAGCCCCCACTTTCCCTGAAATCTGAAACTACTCCATATTTTTATTTTGGAGGTATGCATGGCTCCAGGCCTTCCCCTTTGACATAGTTACTTGCCAGTACTCTTCACTTTATGTATTCTAACCACTCAAGAGGCTTTCCTCCCCAAAAGATAAAAAATAATTGCAGTAATACACTCAGGAAGAGGGGGATCCATCTTAAAAAATTTATTTGGTCTTCTGTGTCAAACTCAAAATGTTAGCACAACCATTTAATTCAAGAATGTTTCCTCCATATCTTTCAATGGTCAATTAGTCCTCAACAGATCCAAGCTTCTTGGAATTACAATTAGTCCTGCAATTTCTGATATTCTTGAATATATTGTTTTTCTTAAATACTTACATCCATATTTAGGACCTATGATCTCCCTAAAGAGGTGTGATTTTTTAGTATATCTGAAGGTAAAAGAAGATGAAGTTATTAGGCCAAGACTCTTTAAATTCAGAGGTGAGAGTACATTTTAAACTTTTAACATAAAAAATTATAAGTAAGATTTAAATATTAAAACAGTGATGTTGTATTTATTTATTTATTTATTTTAAATTTTTTTTAACATTTATTTATTTTTGAGACAGAGAGAGACAGAGCATGAACGGGGGATGGTCAGAGAGAGAGGGAGACACAGAATCTGAAACAGGCTCCAGGCTCTGAACAATCAGCACAGAGCCTGACGTGGGACTTGAACTCACGAACTGTGAGATCATGACCTGAGCCGAAGTCGGACGCTGAACCAACTGAGCCACCCAGGTGCCCCAACAGTGATTTTTTTTTTTTTTTTTTTTTTTAATATATGAAATTTACTGTCAAATTGGTTTCCATACAACACCCAGTGCTCCTCCCAAAAGGTGCCCTCCTCGATACCCATCACCCACCCTGCCCTCCCTCCCACCCTGCCCTCCCTCCCACCCCCCCATCAACCCTCAATTTGTTCTCAGTTTTTAACAGTCTCTTATGCTTTGGCTCTCTCCCACTCTAACCTCTTTTTTTTTTTTTTTTCCTTCCCCTCCCCCATGGGTTTCTGTTATGTTTCTCAGGATCCACATAAGAGTGAAACCATATGGTATCTGTCTTTCTCTGTATGGCTTATTTCACTTAGCATCACACTCTCCAGTTCCATCCATGTTGCTACAAAAGGCCATATTTCATTTTTTCTCATTGCCACGTAGTATTCCATTGTGTATATAAACCACAATTTCTTTATCCATTCATCAGTTGATGGACATTTAGGCTCTTTCCATAATTTGGCTATTGTTGAGAGTGCTGCTATAAACATTGGGGTACAGGTGCCCCTATGCATCAGTACTCCTGTATCCCTTGGATAAATTCCTAGCAGTGCTATTGCTGGGTCATAGGGTAGGTCTATTTTTAATTTTCTGAGGAACCTCCACACTGCTTTCCAGAGCGGCTGCACCAATTTGCATTCCCACCAACAGTGCAAGAGGGTTCCTGTTTCTCCACATCCTCTCCAGCATCTATAGTCTCCTGATTTCTTCATTTTGGCCACTCTGACTGGCGTGAGGTGATATCTGAGTGTGGTTTTGATTTGTATTTCCCTGATAAGGAGCGACGTTGAACATCTTTTCATGTGCCTGTTGGCCATCCGGATGTCTTCTTTAGAGAAGTGTCTATTCATGTTTTCTGCCCATTTCTTCACTGGGTTATTTGTTTTTCGGGTGTGGAGTTTGATGAGCTCTTTATAGATTTTGGATACTAGCCCTTTGTCCGATGTGTCATTTGCAAATATCTTTTCCCATTCCGTGGGTTGCCTTTTAGTTTTGTTGGTTGTTTCCTTTGCTGTGCAGAAGCTTTTTATCTTCATAAGGTCCCAGTAATTCACTTTTGCTTTTAATTCCCTTGCCTTTGGGGATGTGCCGAGTAAGAGATTGCTACGGCTGAGGTCAGAGAGGTCTTTTCCTGCTTTCTCCTCTAAGGTTTTGATGGTTTCCTGTCTCACATTCAGGTCCTTTATCCATTTTGAGTTTATTTTTGTGAATGGTGTGAGAAAGTGGTCTAGTTTCAACCTTCTGCATGTCGCTGTCCAGTTCTCCCAGCACCATTTGTTAAAGAGACTGTCTTTTTTCCATTGGATGTTCTTTCCTGCTTTGTCAAAGATGAGTTGGCCATACGTTTGTGGGTCTAGTTCTGGGGTTTCTATTCTATTCCATTGGTCTATGTGTCTGTTTTTATGCCAATACCATGCTGACTTGATGATGACAGCTTTGTAGTAGAGGCTAAAGTCTGGGATTGTGATGCCTCCTGCTTTGGTCTTCTTCTTCAAAATTACTTTGGCTATTCGGGGCCTTTTGTGGTTCCATATGAATTTTAGGATTGCTTGTTCTAGTTTCGAGAAGAATGCTGGTGCAATTTTGATTGGGATTGCATTGAATGTGTAGATAGCTTTGGGTAGTATTGACATTTTGACAATATTTATTCTTCCAATCCATGAGCAGGGAATGTCTTTCCATTTCTTTATATCTTCTTCAATTACCTGCATAAGCTTTCTATAGTTTTCAGCATACAGATCTTTTACATCTTTGGTTAGATTTATTCCTAGGTATTTTATGCTTCTTGGTGCAATTGTGAATGGGATCAGTTTCTTCATTTGTCTTTCTGTTGCTTCATTGTTAGTGTATAAGAATGCAACTGATTTCTGCACATCGATTTTGTATCCTGCAACTTTGCTGAATTCATGTATCAGTTCTAGCAGACTTTTGGTGGAGTCTATCGGATTTTCCATGTATAATATCATGTCATCTGCAAAAAGCGAAAGCTTGACTTCGTCTTTGCCAATTTTGATGCCTTTGATTTCCTTTTGTTGTCTGATTGCTGATGCTAGAACTTCCAGCACTATATTAAACAACAGCGGTGACAGTGGGCATCCCTGTCGTGTTCCTGATCTCAGGGAAAAAGCTCTCAGTTTTTCCCCGTTGAGGATGATGTTAGCTGTGGGCTTTTCATAAATGGCCTTTATGATCTTTAAGTATGTTCCTTCTATCCCGACTTTCTCAAGGGTTTTTATTAAGAAAGGGTGCTGGATTTCCAACAGTGATGTTTTAAAAATATAAACTTTAAATATCATTTCTTAATGTTTCAGTACAGAAAGAATTTCACCCTTAAGATTTTTGGCCTTACCCTGATGCTCTCCCTTTTTTCTCTGTCCTAGAACTCTGGACTATTTAGGCAAAGTCTACCATGACTTTGGGTCTGGTTGCAGCACTTTAGTAGTTGTATGGTTCCTGAGAATATCATTTTCCAGTGCTGCATCAATATTATCTGTAATCTTACTAACTCAAAACTAGACTCACTTGGGATTTGAAATGCTGGTATTACAAAAGCAATTTGCCATATTCAGTCATGTTCTCTCTATTCAGATTAGGTAACTGACATGTAAGCAGAACAAGAGACTGACTACTTGAAGTCTTTCTCATTATCATTCTCAATAGTAGCCCTTCTCAATCAAAAGCTATATGAAGAGAATGACTGAAATCTTTAGAAAGAGTAAAGAAGTCAATTTCTTTGCACCTCAGTGAGAATCAAATTATATGGGTGATTGAGAAAATCTGTTCTGCTTATCTGTATAGCAGTGTAGAGATACTCTTTTCTGACTACCTTGGCTCCTTTTATAGTTTTCCTTGGCTGAGGTGTCCCAAATTTGGGCCATCATCAACTCCATTTACTTACTCTCCATATGTATAAAGTACTAATTTCCTCCTATGCATCCAACTCTTACAGAACCGTATTTAGGAGAGTGACCTTACTAAGATTCCCTAGGATCCTACTAACAAACTCTCCAGAAATCTGGCTAGCCATTAAAACTAGTCCTTGATAGTTATGGTTCATAGAGTCTCTGGTTCAAGCCAAGCAAACAAATCTACATGGATATGACTAGCTTGCTGCTTTTTCTCCTTCAAGGGATTTGCTTATCTCATTTATGCTACAGCTGATTGAGAATAAGTGTGTCTGCTGACAACTTTTCCTTTCTCATTAAGGCATGAAGAGGTAGGTATCCAATATTCTCTATCAGAGATATACAAAGAAACAAGTATGTAAAAATTACAACAATAAAGCATAGAATGTTCAGACAAAAAAACAATCGCATGTACTTATCCCATCTAGTTATATTTGGGTTTTTTTTAATGTTTATTTATTTTTGAGAGAGAGACAGAGCACAAGCAGGGGAGGGGCAGAGAGAGAGGGAGACACAGAATCCAAAGCAGGCTCCAGGAACTGAGCTGTCAGCACAGAGCCTGACACAGGGCTGGAACTCATGAACTGTGAGATCATGACCTGAGCTGAAGTCAGAAGCTTAACTGACTGAGCCACCCAGGCACCCCGATATCTTTTTTTTTAGTTTATTTATTTTTCAGAACAGAGTGAGAGAGCAAGGGAGGGGAAGAGACACAGGGAAAGAGAAAATCCCAGGCAGGCACCACACTGTCAGTGAGGTGCCCGATGCAGGGCTCAGACTCACAAACCATGAGATCATGACCTAAGCTGAAGTCAGACACTTAACCGACTGAGGCGCCCCTGCAACCTGAATCTAGTTATATCATAAATCATCCCTATCTTGAGAAAATAGAATAGCCTAATCCATCTTTCTTAATTATATATTAATAGTTTACTAAGTCCATGGGCTCAGAGTTGAAGGAAGAACTGTCACATACCAGATGGCCAAGAAAATCCCCTTGGTTTGCTGAGGCAGGGGTATAAGGTCACCTAGGTTGCTAGGAGCCTATGTCTCCAATATAAAATCTGAACGAAGTAATTAATAAATAGAATAGGAGCCAACTCTCAGTTTAAATTTATTATGCTTCAGTCGCTTGCAAAGCTGAGTGGGAAGGTGTAACTTGGATCTGTGGCCAACATGTGGTTCTCCTACTACTCCTCTTAAGTCTAGATCTTGGGATCCATATGCAGGAAGAAGTGAAACTACAGAGCATCCTGAGTATATTCAGGTATTGAGACTTAAAGAAGACAGCCCGATACTGTCTTAACCCGGGAATAAAGAGAGAAATCTACCAGGGTGGGCCATGGTTTTCAACATGCTAAATCTACCCATTGACAACCAGGCTCTTGTCAAGACTGTATGCTCCTTTTGATGGAGAAAGTAACAAAGAAAGTGGAGAGAGAGAGAGATCAGAAGTATTTTACCAATTCTGATTCCTCTTGGGCAGTGGGGTGGGAATTTTCCCCCATCTACAGAAACGTGAGATGTGTGGCACTAAATCATCTTCCCATAAAAGAAGAACAAAGCAGAGTGTCAAAAGCCAAGGAGTTAAGAAACTGAAAATGTCAAATGGTTTGAGATGCAACCTAAGAGAAACACAATGATACCAGAGGCCAATTCTATTGGATGTTGGCAGCACACCCATTGGCTTGAGAGAAAGTTTGTAAAAAATGGCCATTGCCAAATCAAAGTAAAAGTCTTGGTGGTGGTGTCTTTTGGTTTTGGATTTTTTTTTTCCAGGCATTGAATAATTTATTTTGTTATAGTTATAGTTGGGTATTTCAAAACATCCTGAATAGCAGGTTAAGAACAGAGAATGGAGTAAATGCTTGAAGGCAGGAATTTTGTTAGTCATGCCTTTATTTGTTAAAGAGAAGAATGTAAGCCCTCGCCAGGCATGTGTCTTAGGGTTGTGGAGTGGCAAGTGGGTGGAATTTTTCAAGTATTAGCAGGTGTTCATTTGGTTGTGCAGTCAGAAACCTCTCCTTTTTTTTCTTTCGATTATATTGAGATAAAATTGGTATATAACATTGCATTAACTTAAGGTGTACAATGTAATAATTTGATATATGTACATATTATGAAATGATTATCACAATTAGTTAACATCTATCATCTCGCATAGTTATAAATTTTTTTCTTGTGGTAAGAACTTTTAAAATCTACTCTCAGCAAGGGCGCCTGGGTGGCTCAGTCTGTTAAACAGTCGACTTCAGCTCAGGTCATGATCTCACAGTTCTTGAGTTCGAGCCAACGTCGGGCTCTGTGCTGACAGCTCAGAGCCTGGAGACTGCTTTGGATTCTGTGTCTCCTTCTCTCTCTGCCCCTCCCCCACTCACGTTCTATCTCCTTCAAGAGTAAATAAACATTAAAAAAATTAAAAAATAAAATAAAATCTACTCTCAGCAACTTCCAAATATCCAATATAGTATTGTTAACTATTGTCACCATGCAGTACATTACACCCCCAGAACTTATTTATCTTATAACTGGAAGTTCGTATCTTTTGACCACCTTCTTCCATTTCCCCCATTCCTCACCACCCATCTCTGCCAACCACCAATCTGTTCTCTATTTCTACGAGTTCAAGAAAACTTTTCTTCTTTTAGTAAAGACAAATATAGATGACCTGCATTTTTCTAAATTCAGTGAAATAATCTGGTTTTGCTTTGCTATGACATTTTTAGGAAGCCTACAATTCAAGTTCAAATAAAACTAAAAGGGTAGTTGGAATGGAATGCCTCTTCTGATCTTACAATTCCATAATATAACTCTAAGGCTGACAGTACCTGTACCTTAAAAATCTGGGTTAAGTAAGCTCAAGCAGCACTACACTATGGTCTTTTGTTTTCTTTTTTCTTTTCTAGGGCTTTTATTTTCTTACAGGTCCCTCAGCTTCTATGTCCTCACATGTCATTCTGGTATCCATTATATTGACCCTAATATGAAAATGAATCCCTTTTCCGGTTTTTACTCACACACACACACACACACACACACACACACACACACACACAATCTTATTTATTGACTCTGCTATAAAAGATAAGAAATTTCTTATCATATATCCTTGTTCTGGTCATTTGTTTTAGTTATATTGTATTACTTTTTCTATTGTTCATCTTCATGATTTTACACAACATACTAAGCCTCAATTTTGTATTGTTTTAACTTCAGAGAGTAACTCCTAAATATGTATTAAATAAAATGAGAAAAGTGCATAGTATATTTATACCTCTTGCCATGTACATCTTCTTTTTCCTAACACTTCCCAAATTCTGTCAAGTATAATGTTTTCTAATACAGTTAGGTTTTCTAATATTTGCATTCTGTGCTGTAGCCATGACTTTCTCCACTCTTTGATCATAGGTTTGTTTGGGAAATCAAAAGCAAATAACTGTTGGGGCACCTGGGTGGCTCAGTTAGTTAAAGCGTCTGAATCTTGGTTTCAGCTCAGGTCACGATCTCATGGTTTCATGAGCTCAAGCCCCACGTCGCATTCTGCACTCATAGTGAAGAACCTGCTTGGGATTGTTTTTCTCTCCCTCTCTCTGCCTCTCTCCCACTCACACTGTCTCTGTCTCTCTCAAAAATGAATTAGGGGCACCTGGGTGGCTTAGTCGGTTGAGCGTCCGACTTCGGCTCAGGTCACGGTCTCGTGGTTCACCAGTTCGAGCCCCGCGTCGGGCTCTGTGCTGACAGCTCAGAGCTTGGAGCCTGCTTCACATTCTGTGTCTCCCTCTCTCTCTGCCCCTTCCCTGCTCATGTTCTGTCTCAAAAATAATTAAACATTAAAAAAAAATGAATTAAAAAAAATTTTTAAAAGCAAATAACTGTCATTAAGAATATTATGATAGTAACTATGCATATTCACTGCAACACCAAATGATATGATTGGAACTAAGAGGAAAATGCATATATATTATGTCATAAAATCTGTTCCCTTTGAAGGGTAACGTTTCACATAACAGGCTCAAAAGGATTATCTCTAGTTATACTCCATTAATCATGCCTTATTATAATTTTCCTTACATTTGGTCCTTGATTTTTTTTGTATGAATTTTGTTTGGCTTTCATTCTTTTGGCTGAAAAAAAAAATGACTTCTCTTCTAATCACTAAGATATTCCAAAATGTTACACATGCTATTTGTGGAAGGCCTTAATATTTAATAACTTGAATACAATGACTGTTAATTTGAGATTTTTTTCATTGCATTCCTACTGAGGTTTGTATTTCATATTCATCAGTTTCTGATTCCTTCTTTGTTTTGCTAGATTATTTTCACAAGAAATTTTTTGAGATAAGAAGCATGGGAATAAATTTTGAATGCATGCATGTCTGAAAACTATTTTGCTTTCACACTTGATTGATAATTGTACTGATTACAGACTTTTGGAATCAGAAGCATTCTCTGTCATAACTTTGATGGAATCCATTGTCTTCAAGTATCCAAAGAATACTTGCCTGAAAAGACGTTTAACAGCAGCTTGACTCCTCTTCCTTTGTAGGGGAACTTATTTTTATTGTTAATGTTTGTCTCTCTATTTTATTTTATTTTATTTTATTTTATTTTATTTATTTGAGAAAGAGAGAGACAGAATAAAAGTGGGGGGAAGGTCAGAGAGACAGGGAGAGAGGATCCCAAACAGGCTCTGTGCTCTCAGCACAGAGCCTGATGCAGAACTCGAACCCACAAATAGTGAGATCATGACCTGATCCAAAATCAAGAGTTGGACACTCAGCTGACTAGGTCACCCGGGTGCCCAGCTGTTTGCTTCTTATGAAAGATTTTAGGATTTTCTCTTTATCCTTGTGTTCTAAAATTGCATGAAGATGTGCTTAGGGATATGTTTTTGTTGTCATCAGTTTTCCTTTCCTACACTCTGTAGTATAAAAATCCCTTAAACTTGTCTTTCTTTAGCACTGGGTATTTTTCTGTTACTTCTTTGACAACAGTACTTCCTGCTTTCATTTTGCAATATGACTTTTTATTCCAAATATATTGTTTTGACATTGTGTCTTCTGGATTGATCTTCTAGAGCTCAACATTTTCTCTTATTTTCTACCTTTTTGCTATACGTTCCTGAGATTTTCTCAACTTTTTCTTATGGCCTTCCTATTAAATATTTACCTAAGTAATAATATTTTTTAATTTTCAGGATCTTCTTCTTGGGCTTAGATGGCTTGCTTTCACTTGGTTCGGTTTGGTGTTTGAAGGTTTGGTTCATTATTTTTGCTTTATAATAGATATATACTATCTTCATAAATCTTTATGAAGATAATTAATAAAATTCTTATAAATTTAAGAAGACTATATCATATGTTGTCTAAATCTGGGCACTTTTGATAGTAGAAGAGGTGTGTTATCAATAAAAACCTAGGAAAACAGAAACAAGGTTGTCGTGCAAATTGGGATTTATTGGCAGCCATTTAAAGGTGCTTTTATATTTTTTGATTACCTATCTCCTCTAAGTTGGTTGTTCTGTTTGTTCTTCCTGATATGGCTTCTTTGTGCAGCTATTTTTTTCCAAATGCCTAGAGAAATGGGATTGTTTAAAATTGTTTATAATAGAGAAGCTTCTCTTTCAGTTAGCATATATAGGTTTTCTCTGACCTTTCCCTTAAAGAGGTGAAGTAACCACAAGCTCTGTGATCTTAGGTAGGTCTTTGACCTGCAAGCACCACTAGGTACATAGGTTGGGAAGAGTCAAAGGCTCTGGAACTCAACCCCCATTCTGAAGGCATTGGCCTTCTAGGAAGATTACTTAATTTCATTAAGATTCTTTGCCTGGCAGCGCCTAGGTGGCTCAATTGGTTAAGCATCCAACTCTTGATTTCGGCTCAGGTCACGATCCCATGGTCCTAGGATGGAGCCTGTGTCAGACTTCATGCTAAGTGGAGCCTGCTGGGGATTCTCTTTCTCCCTCTCTCAAAACAAATAAATAAACATTTAGAAAAAAGATTATTTCCCTGATTAAAGCCTGTGTATCACACAAAGTAACACACAAAGAATCATTTAATCACTTCTCTCATTTCCTAACTCTTCTTCCACAACTACTAACCCTGCTCTCAGTATATGTTGTTTTGTGCTGGTTTTGCTCTGGAAGAAAACTGGTTCTCACTTCTGCTTTAGCCATTTCTTGTATGGGCTTGGACTTTAGCTCCTTGTTTGTAATTTATCCACCACTACAAAACCATGCACTTTTCATTTTCCTGAAAAGTACCAAACTCTGACCATGCCTTTACCATAATTCTCAGTACTTTTTCTTTATAGTAATTTCAATGTATTTCATAATAAAGAAAAACAATGTTTATGATTTGTCTACCAGCTACCATTTAGCAAATATTTACCAATCATATTTACTAGTGAAATTTATTTCCCAAGTGATTTTTATGCATCAAGAACTATGTTATAGAGGTAGGAATACAAAGATAAATAAGACATGGCACCTCAGAGTGCTCAAAATTCAATGGGCAATTTTTTTATACCACTCTGAGCTTGATTATTTAATTTCGAAATGAGGAGGTAAGACTGCCTATGAATTATCATGTGTATATTTTTAGACCAGGAGCCTGCAGGATCTTCCTCCAAAGTAGCATTGTTCAAGAACAATCATTTTCAGCTCACTATCCTGTCATCCAGGCCCACTAAAGTAGCTCCATCACTCCCACAGATCTGTAGGAGTAATGATGAGCCTTGCTCATCTGGCTCTGTGGGGTGCCCACAATCCTTCAGCTTGGGGAGGAGCTGTGATCTGGTCCCTCTGATTCTCTGTGAGGGCCCCCTCTATGTGGTTCTCTGCATGAGCAGACCTTCTGAAACCTGTGGGGAAGTAGCCTTGCCCTTGGCCCAGTAATGGGAGTGGCAGCCCTGTGATCTCTGAATTGCTTTAAAATCATTCTTCCCTTGCTTGAAAAACTAGTGCACATTCACAGTCAAAGAGCTCTATGGTCACATCCTATAAAATTCAAGAAGTCTGACAACCTTCCTTCACCCCAGTCCCACTTTTTCTGCCCCTTTTAATTCAAACTGGCAGTATCTCTGCTGATAAAATCCCATCTCTATCCCGGCTTCTGTTGAGTTGTCCAGTTAAGTCCATGAGTTTCATTCAAGATCTCTTTATCAAATGGTTAGTGTTCTTTTCAGAACCTGTTTCTCATTTTTTATAATATGGATAGGATGAGAATTTTCCAAATCTCCAAGTACTGGTTCCTTTTTCAACTTATACCTCTCCTTTCAAATTTTACTATAAAGTAGTAAGGAGGACCCAGACTACACTTTCAATACTTTGTTTAAACACAAAAAGACTCTTAAAGACAAAGAACAAATAGGGTTTATGGAGGGAACTGGGTGGGGGATGGGCTAGATGGGTGGTATGTTATTAAGGAGGGCACTTGTGATGAGCACTGGGTGTTGTATGTAAGTGATGAATCACTGAATTCTACTTCTGAAACCAATATTGCACTGTATGTTAAGTAATTAAAATATAATAAATAAATAAAATTATTATATTAAAAGAAGAAATCTACCCTGCTAAATACCCCATTTCATCACTCACAAGTTCTATCTTCCACAAAACAGTAGCATATAATTCAGCCAAGTTATTTGCTACTTCATAACAAAGATCACCTTCCTTCCAGTTTCCAATAACCTGGTCCTCGTTTCTGTGTGAGACCTCACCAGAATGGTCTTTAAAAATCCAGTATTTCTACAAACAGTCCCTTTATAGCAATCTCAGAGTTTTCTAATGCTTGGCTCAAAACTCTTCTAGCCATAATACATTCACCCAGTTCCAAGGCCACATCCACATTTTTAGGTATTTGTTATAGCAGCACTCCACTCCTAATGCTAAAATCTGTCTTTGTCAGCCAGGGCTGCCATAACAAAGCACCATAGTCCAGGTAGCTTAGACAACAGGAATTTATTTTCTCACACTTCTGGATGCTGGAAGTCCAAGATGAAAGTGCCAGCTGATTCCATTCCTGGTGAGAGCTATCTTCCTGGCTTGAAGACAGTCACTTTTTCACTTTTTCCTCACTTGATGGAGAAACAAAAAAAGAGAGAGAGAGAGAGAGAGAGAGAGGGTGCTGTGGTGTCTCTTCTTATAAGGACACTAATCCCATCAAACCAAGGCCCTACCCTTATGACCTCATTTAACCTTAATTGCTTTCTTACTCCAAATACAGTCACATTGCAGGTTAGAGTTTCAACATAAAAATTTAGTGGAGGAACACAAATATTCAGTCCAGAGTGGCATGCTTATGCAGCTCTTTCAAATAGGACCCGCTTATGCAGCTCTTTCAAATAGGACCCTGAATCAGTGTCTCCTCTTTGTTCATTTCATACTGATCTAGTTATGGCCTGCATTTAGTACTTACTACTTAAAAACAATACAAAAGAAAGTAAGTTAGATTCCACCTTCAAGGGGAGATCAGAACAGGAAACAATAACTACAATAAAAGACAATTTTCTTTTTCTTTAGGAGAATTAGACTTACTGTATCATGAAGATTCAGTGAAGTGAAAAATCAGTTGAGGGGATTAGGAAAGGCTTCATGGAGAAGGTCATGCTTGAACAAGTCTTGAGATATCAGGAAGGAGGATTTCAGGATTTAGAGGGACAGCTTAATAGTGACAGTAACTGCATAAGGAAAGGCTCAAAATGAGGAAAGTGTAGACACAATCGGGAAACAGCAAGTAATTCAAGATTGCCAGAACACAGGATGCATAAGGATCAGAGTAACCAATAAGGCTAGAAAAGAAGTAGGTAACATATTATGAAAATCTTGAGTGCTAGAGAAAGAAATGTATAATTAATTGAGTTACCAATGTGAAATAATAAAAAATTTCTAGGAAAGAGCAATGTGACCAGAGCTGGTGTTTACAGGTAAGTAGGCAAAATAGGAGCACGTCTTCTGCTAATTGCAGTTCAGCAAAGAGCCATGAAGATGGTTATGACTAAAACTCTCTTGCAATAAAACTCATCTTAATACTCATCAGCAACTCAAGTTTTATAAGGTTATCCCATGAAGATGAAACCTAACCCACCCTCAGTATTACTATTCCCCACTATATTCCAGAACTTAAGCAGTGCCTGGCATGTAGTAGAAATGCAATATATATATATATATATATATATATTTATGTATATATATATATATCTTAATTGAGTAAATGAATGCTACAAAAATTTACATAAAAACCTTAGTTATTCCTTAAGCTCTAAAGGAACTGTCACAAACTGACTCAAATAAATTATTTTAAAATCTTGGAAACCAGTAAAAAACTGTTGAAGTTATGTGACATCAGTAAGAACTATCTTTTAGCATGCCAAACTAGTCTACTGATTTTACTTACTTTACTATGTTACTTCCATCGAGGGTACCAAATTGGAATATAAAAAATTTATTCTCTGATTTAGCATAAAGGTTTATCTGGTATCATTCACTTAGAAATATTACTTTTAATTATAAAGGTTGATGGGACTGGCCCTTCTCCACTAACATTACAGTAACCATTGTTTCTGAATATTAATATTACAACTAAAACATACAATATTACATTCCAGTTACTCCTATTACCACACCTCTAATAGCCATCCCTAGGCCACTCCTAAAGCCAACAGATGGACACACCAGTGGAAACTCTAGCACTCAACAAGATGAACCAGGGAAGAGAACTGTGCAAGCTCCAAAAATGACCTCAGGGCCATTTGGATGGGAAAGTCTGGAGATCCAGATGCCCTTACTGTGTCTTACAAGAGGACACACGGGCTATAAGCATACACTTCTCATTGAACCCATAGACACCTATCCCTGTGGGCTTGGGCATGGCTGGAAATGACTCAAAGTTGGGTTCTCTATAGCATACAGTTGAGAAGAGTATCCTCTTGCTCAAGTTTCAGAGTAGTACCATCTGAAATATGCTTCTGATTTCAGACAATTGTAAGTGGAAGTTAAAGGAAAACTGACAGTGTAGCAGTGAATTTTAAGGGTTGTGGTACCTTTGGTACCCACCGTTTAAGCACTATAGGGGGAAAGCAGAAAAGAGAAACCCTTATAACAGCAAATTCTGGATTTGAGTATTACATAGACATCAGTTTGGATTACCATGCAGAGTGAGTAGAAAGAACATCCAATGAAAAATAGAGAAGAGATACAATAGATGAATGTCTTCTATTAACTAGAAATATAATTGGAGTTGTGCCCATCAATGTAATTTCCAGTTGTAGATTTAAGCCAAGGATCAACTCCCATTCCAATGGACAGAGAAGTAAGATCAGACAGAGTATGGCTATCTTTCAACTTTTTGAAGGATACAAAAGGGAAAACAAAAAATAAAAAAGAGACCTAGGTTGGGGGCTGTGGGAAGTGGTACAAAGTAGAAGGAAATGCATCCTGGGGGCTTCAGAATATATGCCATAGCAGAATCTAGAAGAAAATTTGGTAACTTCACTGATAACCTAGAAAAAGTAAACTGGAAGAACATGTAAAGGAAAAACATTGAAATGAGAAGGTAACAGAAAAATAAAATTTAAAAGAAAAATTAAAATTAAAAATAAAATAATGAAACGAAAGATAACAAAATGAGATGAAAAAGAAGACGGAGATGGGTGTGATGAAGAGGATTTCAGGAAATCCAAAACTGTAAAACAGCAACAGACCCACACTGGAGGCAGTTAAGAGTGTAATTAAAATCTTGGACAACTGAATCACTGAACATGAGTAACTTCCTAGGAATACAGAAGAAAATGAAAAGAAATTAAAACCATAAAGTAAAATATTAGGTTATTCTACTCAATAACTCCTATAGCAAAACTAAATTAGAGATTATCCAGATGTTAAACACAATGAAATTGCTAAAACTTTACTCAAAAGAAAATTCAGGGCATTAAGAGTACTTCTTAAACACAGTAGCAAACAAAAAATAAACAAAATAAGCTTTTAGAATAATAGAAGCTAGGTAAATAAAAAATATGTACCTACAAAAAGCAAGAAAATAATTAAGAATTAAATTTAGAAATTAATAGTAAATTAAATTAAATAGTAATTTAAATTAAATAGTAACTAAATTAAAAACATAGGATGAATACAGAAGTTCAAGAACTGGCCTCTTTGTAAAAGAAATACATTACAAAACGGCAAGAATATTCTAAAAAGGCAGGGAAAAGGCACAAATATTTAACAATTAGAATAAGAAATAAAATAATGATATAAATAATCATTTACTTATGACAATGTGCCAGAAACTTCATTGAGTGATTTACAATCAATGATATCAACCTTATCAAGTAAATATCATTGGTATCCTGATTTTCAGTTGAGTAAATGAGTCTCAAAGCATTAAGAAACACCCAAACCACAAAGCAAGCAAATGATAATGCTGGTACTGAAATCCTGCAGCCTCTGGAAGCCTGCAACCCCAACTATTAAGAAGACAAACACCCAACCTGGAGAAAAGTTTTTAAATTATGGGAGATACTGTGAGCCACTCTAGTGAACAATTACAGATTTCAATGAAAAGGGTGCATTTCTAAGAAAATGTAAATAATCAAAATGTGTGAAAAATTCAGTAAGGAAAATGCATCTAAATCAATTTAAAAGCCTATACCCCCAAAAGCTCTGAATCCATGGGTTTTTAGCAGTAACTTCCATAATATCTTCAGCTGGTAGATCATACTTATCCTATTTATTTTCCAGGACAGAGAAAAAGGTGAAAAACTATTGGTGTGAAGCCAAATAATTAGCTGATGTCACAGACCAAACGTGAGTACCATGTAAAGGAAAATAAAGTTAAAACTTAATTGTGAATGTCTACACAAAATTTACAAATAAAACATTAGCACTTGAATCTACCAGTACAGAGCTTTCCAACTAGGAAATGTTTTAGAAAATTTTCTATAGATGTGCTGCAAATTGGATGCAGGTATTCTGGGAGATCGTGGGTTCTCTCATCCCATGAGACAGCAAGACAAGGCTTGGGAAGCTTGTACCCAACACCTTATGTTTCAGTGACAATCTTGGGGTGAAAGTAGGGCATAGGGGGTTCTCCTGACAGGACAATAAACAAGAATTAAATTTTAAGATTAATAGTAAATTGTAAAACAGAGTAGGAAAGAATAGTAACAGAGCTGTCACCACAAAAAGAAAGCAAGGTGAGGATGAGCTAGCCTGGCACTCGCTGTTCTGCTAGAACCTGCTGAATGTTGCCAAGGAGACGGTACCACCTGGACATCAACCTCAGTAGTCAGATGCCTGCTCAGGGATAGATAATGGGTTCATAAAGGCAAGACAAAGGTACAGGGTGCGGCGCATACCTTGGAGCTGGGGACCCAGTGTGTTTGCAGCTCCTGTTCTCTTCAGGGGGCTTCAAACTAGTCATGAGGGGCTGTTCTTAAAATGAATGCATGTTCTTGCCATGGGGCACCTAGGTGGCTCAGTTGGTTGAGCACGTGACTTTGGCTCAGGTCAAGATCTCATGATTCATGAGATCAAGCCCCCACTGGGTTCGCTTCTGTTAGCACAGAGACCACTTTGGATCCTCTGTTGCCTTCTCTCTCTGCCCCCCCCCCAAATAAATAAAACATTTTTAAAAGTCTCACCATTATTTTGAAGCACTTAATGTTAAAACGTTGGATTGGATTCAAATTCCACTCACAATTATGACAAGAAATGTCACCATTACATTTGTCAATGAAATAAAAAATAAAATTTAAGCTTGAAATGTAATTTCAACTATTGAACTATTTAAAAAATTAATGGATATCTACCTGTATGAATAAAGTTTCTTGGTGATAATTTAAAAGAATTTAAAGATAACATCACCAAGCCTTCATCAGGGAATCACGTGTAACCATTTAAGGCATAAATCCTGATATAAATTTACAAAAAAAAAAAAAGTTATGTCCATGGGAGCAAGATAAACTTTCTCATTAAAAATTTAAATAGTATCTATTTGTAAGTTGAAAGTTTTATTCAAATGTAATGATTAATATCTTCCCAAATATGTTATATTTGATTTTTCTTATAATATAAAATATAATGATTATTCTCTTTGCATTCCATATGGACAATCCTAAACTCCCTCCAGTATACTTCAGACAAATACTGGAAAAGTCCCACTGAAGAAATGGTTCTCAACTAAGTGACTAGGAGGAGAAGAAGGCTGTAGACAGATCAGAAACTTGTAACTATCTGTACTTTGAGAAAAATCCAACTGGGTATTCTAAAAGTACTCTGCCCTCAACCTGAGAGAAAAGAATGCTCATGTTAGAAATACGATAATGATTACTGCCACCACCATTATATAACTATAATATCGTATCATTTTTATTTGCCAGATTAAATAAGCAACTCACTGCAATTTTATATATGAATTACCACTGTCTTCTGCCTTAAACTGGCAAGGATCATAAAGGATAGCAACATACAAGTTGAAATACTTACAACAAAACAACGACCATGACATACTTCTGTTTACTACCTAGAATTCCTAAGAATTTAACATCAAATAATAACTGGAAAAATGCACAAGTCATTCAGCACAGGTCATTCATGTTCAAGGCCCTTTAACTATTTTATAACAACAAAAGAACACAACAAAAAGCCCTCAATGCCCAACAATAGAAAAATAGTTAAATATAATTATACCCATAATATTAAAACCCCATATAGTTATTAAGAGATTTAGTAGATGAATTCTACTATCTACTGATATGTAAGAAAATATCCGCAAACTTTATGGCGTAAGAAAACAAGAACATTTATTTTCCTTACAAGTCTGCAATTTGTGCAGGATTTAGCAAGGAATACTTGTGTCTGTTCTACTCATAGTCAGCTGGGGTAACTCTAAGGCTAGGGACTGAAATTATTACGTATCTGACAACTCAAACCAGGGTGTATCTATCTCTCTTTCCCTCCCCCTCTCTCTCATTATCTGTCTCAATCTCACCTCACTCTTGGTTACCCAACATGGTCTCCCCAGCATGACTTTTTCAGGATAGCCATACTTTTTACATGTTAGGGCTCTGAAGCTACGTGCATTTTCCAAAAGAGAAGGAGCCAAACAGAAGCTGCAGTCACCTTTTACAAGATATTCTCAGAACAGTGATACTACTAATAGTTAGTAGTGATACTACTAATACTATCACTACTCTGAGTATTAATAGTATCACTATTCTGAGTATTAATAGTATCATTATTCTGAGGATATCATAGTATCACTCTGCCACATGGCATTCCTTACAGTCAAGTCACTAAGGCAGCCATACTCAAGAAGAAGAATTAAACTCCAACTTTGTATAGGATGGGATGGGAATACCAACAAATTCAAAAGCATACTTTAAAATATCTATATGATGTATATTTATCAACTTTTTAAAAAAGTCTGTATATATTATGAGTCAAATGTTAACATATACACATGTTAATCACTTGAGATACATATACGTAATTATACATTTATATATTTGAGGTATAAGTAATTAGTAAACTAAATATAATCTCAAGGTTATGCAGCAAAGTATTAGCAGTCTTTTTATGTGGGTAGATGAGTCAAATGGCAAAACCATTTATTTTGGTTGTTCTGTGGTTTTTCAGTAATTTCAACAAACATATGCCACTGTGAAGTTTATAAGAAATACACAAATAATCCTTTTTGTGGAGTACTGGGGAGACATTCTTTCTCAGAAAAAAGGACATTTTATAGTTGAAGACAGAGGTAAAAGTTTTCTCTAAGCACTAAATGGTTTAGCAAGTCTCTGAGAGGTCGGGTTGGAGTTCTGCTTCTTCATTTTCATTGTGCAACTTCTACTTAATCTTTAACCCCTAAAAAATATGCCAGCTCTTGTCAGTTAATGATCTGGACAACAAATATGTATTCAATCTTCACAGGGAACAGAGCTTCAAGGTACACAGAAAATTTTAAATGGTAACATATCCTTAATATACTTTGAAAGCAATTAAGGAAAGAAGTGACAAAGACAAAAGAGACAAGAGTTAAAATGTATAAAAATTTAAAAAGAAGATAAATAGCTGATATTCTTATATAATTAATTGGATTCTCTGCTCTTATTTCTTCTAAATTAACTTTCCTGAAGATCACTAACATTTCTGGTAAAGAGAAAGGACAAAACATTATATATAAATGTTTAGGCAAATTTCCAGCAAATATCACACAGTGTGATTTTCCCAGTTTCAAGGAAGTATGCCATTTCCTCAGGCTTTGTTCCAGAAAATGACTCTATTCACAAACAATGTGCAAGCCTCAGACCTATCCCAAGAAAAATCTAGTAGTTGGGAAAGTGTGTTTTAGGTGTCTCCCCAGTTTCTTTGAGGGTAATTTTTCCCCATGGTCCTTCCTTCTGTGACCCCCACAGCCCAGAGACCACATGTATGCTTAGAGACCAGGATCTTCCTCTGCCCTGGATGTTCTTAATCTGTCTACAGAAAGATTCGTGATTTGGCATCTTCCCAGCTCAATTCTTCATTCCATCACCTCCAACAAGCATTAGTTGTCGTATGAGTCAGTTTCCTCAGGGTCTTTTTCTTTACTTGGTGACATCCAGAGGTAAAAATTAACTCATATCTGTGACGAATGAGGGGAATTCTTGGAACTCTTCACTTACATTTTCATTCATTCAACCAGTGTTCAAATCCCACCTATTTTCCATGTTTATAAATTAAGACACAGAGTTGAATGAGCCTGGCAGGCAAACATAATTGCAATGCGATTAGAGTAGCATTAATAGATAATTATTAATAAAGATTTATGAGAAAACAGGGAATGGCTGTGCCATTTCAGGAGGGATTTTAAAGGTTTCATGCAGAAAATACTTGAGATGAGACTGGAAGGATGATTTATTTTATTATTTCTACTATGTTTCAGTATTTTTGAAATTCTCAGAGAAGAATGAAATGGATGAGGATATTTAAGAGAAACTAGTTATTCATCATGACAGACAGATGTCCAGTTTGAGGTGCAAATGATCTCAAGCCTTAAAGGGAGATTGGATCAGGAGGCTTGGAGATTCTAAGAACTGAAGAGTTCAATCAATTTTGTTTAAAACTTATTTGTTCACCTACCACATACTGAGCTCTGTGCTAAGCACTGGGGCAAGAGCAGAGTCACTCCAGTGATTTAGAGTCCAGGAGGAGAAATAAACATATAATTTAGTGCCAAGATGAAAATCTGTTTGAAATGTAAATTGGGAGTACAGAGGAGTTCTTATTTTACCTAGGGAAGAATGAGCAGGATGGTAGTTTAGTGGGGACAAAAGATGGAAATATGTGAAGGAAAGTGGTTTGTATTTGTAAAATTCATGCCTCCACAGGTAGGGACTTTAAGGAGGAAATCTATAGATGAGATTTCTAGATGCCTGGTGGGAAAATTATTTGAGGTTGGGCTCTTTTAATATTGTACCACAAAGATTTAAAGTATTTATACTACCTGCCTCTGATGCAGCCATTCCAAAATCTCACTAAAGTATCAAGGGAAAAGTCTGATAGCTAATAGCTATTAGTATTTACTATATGTTAGGTAAGATTCAGAGAGCTATACGTATATTAGATTTACACCCTTATAGCACTGTCATTACTACTCTTACATTATGAATCAAGAAACTGAGGAACAGGGAGGTTAAGTAGTTTGTCCAAGTTCACATAGCTAGTAAGTAGTTGAGCCAGTATTCCATCCCAGATAGTTTGGTCCCAAGACCATGATGTAGAAACATTGCCTCATAACTCATCACATTGAAAACTAGGACCAGTAAAGACATCTCCAGATCCAAAGAACAATTCCAGATACTGTAATTTTGATGGGACTGAACTGAAATTGTTTCCTGGGCACCCATTTGTGCTATCTCTAAAAGTAGGAAGGCAAATTCTTTATCACAATCCTCACTATGGACTTTAATTGAGGAATAATAGGTCATCGCTAATTTTATTTCCAAAAAGGATGATTCCTGTTAACTTCAGCTAACTTTGTTTTGGTGAGTGGGGTTTGCAAGTTTAGGCTAGATTGCAGAAGACAGTGGAAATCTAAAAGTTAAAGGATGTCACTGACAATCTTTCTTTTTACCCTTTTCCTTAGTTGGCCCCCAGCTCACTAAGTAAATATTGAAGGAATGGTTTAACTTTAGTGGTTTGGAAAGTGGGGTACAAGATAATTAGCCTACCTGGGAAGTCTATATATTTTAGCTGAGTCCAGCCTCCATCAATGGCCACAGCTCATCATTGGGCCCTTGGGCATGGAAAATGGATGCTTGGTTGACACAGTGACTTACTGAAAATATACTCACAACATTGATCATCTATCCTTGCATCAGAGCTCTGCAGCTAGGCTTCTGGCCGAGGGACAGACACCACATGCCTGAAGCAAATGCAGTTCAGGGCTCTGAACCAGAAAAACAGGAAAATATACCTGTTTGGGGTATGCCTGCAACTCTCTTCCCCCTTTCCTCTCATCCTACTGGTGGGAGGACTAGCTGGCCCACTAACTTCAGCTCTCTGTGAACCTGATGAAAACACTTGCTGCCTGAAAGCAACAAAATCCATCCATAACTGACGAAGTACACTCATCTCTACTTACCTTAATCCCTAACCCAGGTGTCCCCGAGAAAGAGCCAGCAAGGTAATGGCTGTTAGTTGGGCATTTCTAGCTATGGGTAGCAGAGAAGTGTTCAAGTAACTTTGCCCTCTTCTGATTATAGGAGAGGGCATCTGGGAGGCACATGTCTGTTCACCCCACCACTTCTCCAGCTTGAGAGAGAAAGGGAAGGGTTTTCCTTTCTTCTTCCATATTCCCCCTCCAATCACATTTCATTTTTAAGTAGTACTTACTTAATAGTTTGCTTTTCTATGGAAGGGCTAAAATTCATAGATGCTGTAGATCAAGCATGGTTTTTAATGTTTTCCAGTCAATGATAAGGTGAAAATAGGAGAAGAAAGTTGGAACACAACTGCAGGGATTTTCTCAAGAGCCATATGTAGAAACAAAATTTATATTCAAAGGTAAAACTATTGGCAGAGCCATTATTATCTGTCCTCAGATCACTTAATTTTTTAAATTATTATTTCACTTAAGGTGGTAATTTCTACTTATAATTTTTTCTCTAATCTTTCATCCACCCTCAATTTCAAGTCAAGGATTTTGGGCCACAGTACTGAGATAGAACTATAACAGGAATAGTAAAAATATCATTTTTTTCTTTGCCTTTCTAAGTTGGAAGATCTAAGGGAATTGTTACTTGTCAAGTTTTCTTAACGTTTGCCCTAAAGACTTGTTGTATGAAGTAATTGTGATGACAAATATCCTTTTTTACTATTGTGGCCTCATTGCAATAAGAAAGGTCCCTTTCTTAGTTTTCTGAATTGAAAAGAATTTTCTAATTGGCAAAGGGTACTGTTGGCTGTGGCACTGTTAATTATGCCAAGGCAAGAGGTAGGCCTTGTCTTCCAGCAATGTGACCTGAATGACAATATAGTGATTGGCTGAAAAGGCATTTTGGCTAAGGCATACCATCGACACTTCCAAACAGCCAAAGGGCATGATTTTGATAAATAACATAATTTAAATTTTACTAGCTCCTCTGAAAAACCTGTTGATTACCTTCATGCTAAATAAAGACTACAGCATTAAATTAGGATTGTGGAAAATATTATTCCTCCAATTGTACATGTATCAATGGAAATTATGAAAATTTGGGAAAGAAACCAAAAGAAAATCATTCCACTAAACTCAACTTTTTTCTACGAGTTACTGTTTAAAATGAGTAATATCTTCTTGAAATTCCCATACTAGAGGGTATATATTTTGGAGAAAGGAAAGGATGAAGATAATGATATTAGGAATTCCCCCGAGTTAGAAAACTTAAAACATTATAAATAACTAATGACCACTTCAACAGAGAATAAAGAATAAAAGAGTATTCTGTTTTTGGAAAATATATTTTTATCTTAGAGTAAAAAATTATATATGTATATTTCTAAGCCATACAAATAGAGGAGTTCCTAAAGCAGTCTATATCATTGCTTTTCTCCAGGGTTCATATAAGAGCCTGATAAAATTGGCCTACTCTTTCTCCACACACCTGTCGTTCACATTTACTCTACTTTTCAACTTAGACACTGTGCTAGTCTGCTATTCTCTCACTTTGTATATGTAAACCTAACTTCCACAACAAATTACAAACTCTTTAAGGTCAAAGAATGTAACTTTGATAGTTCTCACAATATTAAATACTACCTACACAATAAGCATTATATTAAATATGCTTCATGATTCATTAACCCATACTTCCCTCTGGTAAAATTGCTTTTTAATAGACTTCATACCCAGTGTTATGATGCAATGTTGAGATAAATATGTGGCAAGAAAGTACATTCCCAGTCAGAAGACCCTGGGGATAAAATAGCTCCTAATCATCACTGTAATAGTTTAGCAAGTGCAAAGAAGTATACACCCTCTCCTTAACTGATGCCTTTAGCACCTGGTTTAATGTCCTCCTCTGACCCCAGACTGGCCAATCACCTGGCAGACATCAGTGTCCACATGAATGACCCATCCAAAGCTTAGTATCTTTCCTTGACTTCTCATTTTTCATTGTATTTATTACACATTTATAAACTACTTCTACAGCCAGATACTAAAAATTATTATCCCACATAATTATCCACTCTGGAAACATTAATTCTTGATCATGACCTCAGACCATGTCAGCTCCATCACATATACCTTCCCAACAAAATTTTTTTGATTCTCTGTTTTCTCCCAGTCCTTCCTCCTCTCCTCACCTCCTTTCACATATATATACCTTTAGTTATATTGTCCACCCATCTCTTCATCCTCTATCTTGCCAATATTATCAGCTGTCTTGGCCCATTTTTTTTTCTGTCACATCTCTCTGGAAAAAAAAATATGTGGACAAATGCAAAAGCCCATCTGCATCAGAGCTGCTGAATGTTGCTGGTGAAAATCATATAGAATTATACAACACATTTCCACAGGACGAGAAGTTTACGTTCTTTGACCCTCCAGAGTAGCCAGAAATTGTTTGTCTACTGAGTTTTACCTCCAAATCTCCACAGCAGTAGTCATTATAATGTGCTGGGTTTCTATTATTTTGTCTTCCCAGAATAGTATCTTCTCTTGTTCTGACAAATGCTTCTTTGAATGGGAGATAGCACTTTTGTACAGATCCCACTCACTGTGTACTGTGGATGGTCTAGGGTGGGCACCTGGGCTAAGCCTGAGGAGACCTAGCTCCCTACTCACCAGCCATCCTTGATTCATACAGAAAAATATTAATATAGTCCTTCTGGAGATATTCTCGAACTGGAACTGGAGAAGGAGAAGGATAAGATGCAAAGGAGAAGGGGAAAGAGAAGGAGAACCACAATTGCCATTAAAACAAATCAACGTTAACACCCCGAGCTCCCTCCCTCTGGGAGTCAGAGTCCAAATCTCAATGTGTCTGGAGCTGAGTCAGAGTTCTTTTTTTTTCCCAACTGAAATATAACAAGCATACTATGTTATATTAGTTTCAGGAATACAACATACTGATCCAACAATTCTGTATCATCTCACACCAGGCAGAATGGCTAGAATCAAAAATATAAGAAATAACAAGTGTTGGTGAGGATGTGGAGAAAAAGGAACTCTCTTGCACTGTTGTGGGAATGCAAACTGGTGCAGCCACTGTGGAAAACAGTATGGAGGTTTCTCCAAAAATTAAAATGAGAAATACCACATGATCCAGGAAATCCACTACTATTTACCCAAAGAACACAAAAACACTAATCTGAAAAACATATGCACCCCTATGTTGGTTGCAGCATTGTTTACAATAGCCAAGATAGGGAAGTGTTCATCAACAGATGAGCGTGTAAGAAAGACGTGAGATATATATAAATAAATATAAATACAAAAATAAAAAGTATAAGTATAAATATAAGTATAAATACAAATCAAGGGAGGGGAGAGAGGTCTTAACTGCTATCAAACGGATTGCCACTTCAAGCAATCACAGCTCTCCCCAAACTCCCAGCTACCACCCTTCTTATTCAGAAGATGACCTTAATTCCCACTTTAAAGAGACAATATAAATCAAAAGAGGGAAATCCCTCAAATTCTGGCAATCATACCTGCACAGGTTTCCACATCCACACACCTCTCTTCCTCTCTCTTTATAGCATGGAAGAGAATGTCCCCTTCAAAGGCTTATCTCTCCCAGTGGTATTATTCCAGCCCTCCAGGTCAGCACATCTCTGCCCTTTTGGTTATTTTCTTTCTCTACTATCTCCCAGCCTCATTCTCATTACTGCCTCTTTTCTACCAGCATAAAATCATCCTCAAGTCTTGCAATTCTTAAAAAAAAAAAAAATAACAAATTTATCCAGCATGTCCCCTCCAAGTACTACCCTACTGTTTTCTTCCCCACATTATGATCAAATATTTTTCTTTCATCTGACCTCAGGTGCATGAAACTAGATTAATCATGATTCATGATTCATGATAATTGGTGGTCATCACTCCAAGCCTGGTCCACTTTTTTGGTTGATTCCTTACTTTTAACTCTGCAGTAAGCTGCTATGGAAGGACTATCCCAAACAAAAGCCAAGTTCTTCAGATAAGCATGCTGCCTCCCCATCCCATCTTCCTACCCTCCCTGTTTCAAGGTGCCATCCTCCTGAATCCTATGTTAATCATTCACAGGCTCTCCTTTTAATATTGTTTATTGCATCTATGTATTCTTTAAAGTATGTTGTTATTTTAACCTTATAAAAACAATGCCATTAAATAACGTCAAGACTTATCCATCTTCTTATTTTTTTAATTTTTTAATGTTATTTATTATTGAGGGAGAGAGAAACAGAGTGTGAATGGGGGAGGGGCAGAGAGAGAGAGGGAGACACAGAATCTCAAGGAGGCTCCAGGTTCTGAGCTGTCAGCACAGAGCCTGATGCAGGGCTTGAACTCACAAACTGTGAGATCATGACTCGAGCTGAAGTTGGTTGCTTAACCGACTGAGCTACCCAGGTGCCCCCATCATTTTAAATGTCATTATAACTTACTTGTCTTAAGTGCTATATGGTATGCTTTTGCATTCACTGTTTATCAGGTTAAAGAAGATCTCTTCTACTTCTAATTTACAGAGTTTTAAATAATGAATGGGCAATATTATCAAATTTTCCTCTGGATTTTTGTTTTTGAGCTGGTTACATGAATTTTTCTTTTTTAAGCTATTAAGGGGTTAGTTATATTTATTGATTTTTCTAATATTAAACCTTCCTTATATTCTGGGATAAAACCAAGTTGGCTGTAGTCTATTATCTTTTTAAAACACTATTGGATTTTATTTGTTAATATTTTTTAATTTCTTCATTTATAGTAATAAGTGAAAAAGACCTTTTCATAATGTCCTTATGTTATTTTGGTATTAGGATTGTAAGACTCATAAAAGCAGTTTGGAAATGGTTTCTCTTTGTTATTATCTGGAAGAGTTTACACAAAATTGGGATCATCTGTTATTTGTTTACTCATATTAACAATGAAGAACACAATCTGGAAATGATTTTTTGGATATGGTACTAAAAGCACAGGCAACGAAAGAAAAAATAGATTGGACTACATCAAAATTAAAAACTTCTTTGCATCAAAGGACACACTTAACAGGTCGAAAATTTAACTCATGGAATAAGAGAAAACATTTTCAAATTATGTATTTGATAAAGGTTTAATATCCAGAATGTGTAAATAACTCCTATAACTCAACAACAACAATAAAAAATAAGAAAATAAAACATTAAAAAATGAGGAAAGGAGTTGTGTAGACATTTCTCTAAAGAAAATATACAAATGGCCAATAAGTACATGAAAAGATTTTCAACATCCCTAATCATTAGGAGAATATAAATCAAAACCATAATGAGATACTACCTCATAGTATTGAGATGGCTATTGTCAAAAAAATCAGAAAATAATAGGTTGTTAACAAGGATGTGGAGAAGTTGGAATACTTGTGAACTCTAAGTGGGTATATAATGGTCCAGCTATTGTGAAAAACTGTATGGTGCCTCCTAAAAAATTTTAAAATAAAGTTACATATAATTCATCAATTCCACTTCTGGGTATATACCCAAAAGAATTGAAAGCACGATCTCAAACAGATATTTGTACACCTATGTTCAACAGATATTTGTACACCATTATTCACAATAGACAAAAGGTAAAAGCAGTCAAAGTGTCCTTGGACAGGTGAATGGATAAACAAAATATGGCATACACATACAATAGAATATTCACCCTTAAAAAGGAAAGAAATCATGACACATGCTACAATGCAGATGAACTTTGAGGCCATCAAGCGAAGTGAAATAACTCAGTCACAAAAAGAGAAATACTGCATGATTCCACTAATATGAGGTACTTAGAGTAGTCAAATTCATAGATACAGAAAGTAGAATCGTGGTTGCTGTGGGTTGGGGATGAGGGGAGAAGGGGAAGATATCGTTCAATGGGCATTTCAGTTTTGCAGTCTGAGGAGTTCTGGAGATGGACAATGGTGGTTGCACAGCGATGTGAATGTACTTAATGCCACTGAACTACACACTTAAAAATGGTTACGTTGGTAAATTTTATGTTTGTTTAACCACAATTAAAAATATTTTTAAATGAAGAATACAGATATCATTCTGTGTAGCTGGTGTGGCTTTCCTTTTTTTCACAAGAAGACTTGGAATTAATTTATTTAGTTTCAGTTCTACTCCTATCCCACTGCACCCTTAGTATTTGCTAATTCTTAGCATGGATTTTGTGTGACCTCCACCAGTACAATCAGCTCCTACCTTCCTAATACAACTTCCAGGATATATTCTGTGCCGTGGAGCTCTTTACTATGTTTTATCCATCAATTTGTCTCCCGCCACTTCTTTTTATATTTGTTGAAATTTCTTATTCATTAATGTCCTCAGCTTTCATATTTTTCACTATATATTAGAACAGAAGACAGTCAATTCTCATAAGCAAAGACTTTATTGCTACATACTACTGGAGAACATCACTCACCAGATTATAACTTAAAACAAGTCTCTTGGAATGTGCAATGATTACCTTTTAAATACATAAGTAAGTTCAGGTTTCATGCCCCATGAATTTACAAATCCCATGCAGTCAGAAGTGTCCTTTAACTTCAGTCACATTCTTTGCTTAAATAAATAAACTTATCTAACTGAATAGTTGACAAAACTGAAGTTTTATAAGTAGCTTTTGTAAATAAGAAGAAATACTTTCTTTTTTTAAACATCTATAAATCTCAGCCACCTGGGCATTTAAGGAAATTCTGAATTAAAAATTTTAAAGTCATTTTCCCCTGGAAGTCTTCCACCAGCCCTCATGTATTTCAAAAGGTTCAGTATCCATTCCCAAAGTTTTTGGTAGGGAAGGAGAGGAAATTGGTCATAATTCTAAATTTTCCCAGAAAAATTGTAATGAGGCTTTCCCTGTCCCCCATTTTTATTCTTATTGTAAAGATCCTAAGAGATGGAGGAGAGAAATGGCTGTGCTCAGTCTACAATATTATACTGGAATCTTCTTTATTTTTAACTGGCACCTTAGTGACTTAAAACTACTTTTCAATGATTTGACTACATGCTCTCCCTACTACCTGCTATAGAGAATAGGATATGAGGCACCTGGGTGGCTCAGTCAGTTGGGCATCCAACTTCGGCTCAGGTCATGATCTCAGGGTTCAGTTTGTGAGTTCAAAAACTGCACTGGGCTCTGTGTTGACAGCTCCTAGCCTGGAGCCTGCTTCAGATTCTGTGTTTCCCTCTCTCTCTGCCCCTAACCCGCTTGTGCGCGCTCTCTCTCTCTCTCTCTCAAAAATAAATAAACATTGAAAAAAAGAACAGAATGTGGTCCTACATGTTGATGACAGATTTATTGTATGAACTAAAAAGGAATGATCTCAATTTAGGTTTTACCACTTATCACTGCAAAAACAACAACGACAAAAATAGCCTTAAAACAAGCTACCACAAAGTCAGATCAGTATTTTTGGTGGATATCTTAGAAAAAAACAATAGGTATATATGCAACAAACTTATATGGCAGGTTAACTTATTTAGGAATGAAAAGGTATATTTTATTTTATTTTTTAATTTTTAAATTGTATTTAAATCCAAGTTAGTTAACATACACTATAATAATGATTTCAGGAATAGAATTTAGTGATTCATCACTTACATATAACATCCGGTGCTTATACTAAAAGTGCCCTCCTTAATGCTCATCATCCATTTAGCCCATCCTCCCACCATTCTCCCCTCCAGCAACCCTCAGTTTCTTCTCTGTATTTAAGAGTCTCAGGCACCTGGGTGGCTCAGTCGTTTGAGCCTCCGACTTTGGCTCAGGTCATGATCTCACAGTTCGTGACTTCCAGCACCACATCAGGCTCTGTGCTGACAGCTCAGAGCCTGGAGCCTGCTTTGGGTTCTGTGTCTCCCTCTCTCTCCGTCCCTAACCCACTCACATTCTGTCTCTGTCTCTCAAAAATAAATAAACATTAAAAAAAATTAAAAATAAAGAGGCTCTTATGGTTTGCTTCCTTCTCTCTTTTTATCTTTTTTCCTCCCCTTCCCCTATGTTCATCTGTTTTGTTTTTTAAATTCCACATCTGAGTGAACTCATGATATTTAGCTTTCTCTGACTGACTTATTTCACTTAGCATAATATACTCTAGTCCCATCCATGTTGTTGCAAATAGCAAGATTTCATTCTTTTTTTTTCACTCAGTACTATTACATTATACACACACACACACACACACACACACACATATATATATATATATATATACATAGACACACCACATCTTCTTTATCCATTCATCAGTTGAGTCGATGGACATTTGGGCTTCTTCTATAATTTGGTTATTGTTCATAGCACTGTTATAAACATTGGTGGGCACATGCCCCTTCAAATCAGCATTTTTGTATCCTTTGGATAAATACCTAGTAGTGAAATTGCTGGGTCACAGGGTAGTTCTATTTTCAATTTTTTGAGGAACCTCCATATTGTTTTCCAGAGTGGCTGCACCAGTTTGCATTCCCACCAGCAGTGCAAAAGTGTTCCCCTTTCACTGCATTCTTGCCAACATTTGTTGTTTCCTGAGTTGTTAATTTTAGCCATTCTGACAGGTGTGGGGTGGTATCTCATCATGGTTTTGATTTGTATTTCCCTGATGATGAGTGATATTGTGCACATTTTCATGTGTCTGTTAGCCATTTAGATGTCTTCTTTGGAAAAATGGCTGTTCACATCATTTGCCCATTTCTTCACTGGATTATTTGTTTTTTGGTGTGGAGTTTGGAAAGTTTTTTATAGATTTTAGATACTAACCCTTTATCCAATATGTCATTTGCAAATATCTTATCCCATTCTGTCGGTGGCCTTTTAGTATTGTTGATTGTTTCCTTCACTGTACAGAAGCTTTTCATCCTGATAAGGTCCCAACAGTTCATTAGTTATCTAGTTCTACTTAAACAAAATAGTTTTTGTTTCTCTTGCCTCCAGAGACATGTCTAGTAAGAATTCGCTGTGGCTGAGGTCAAAGAGGTTGCTGCCTGTTTACTCCTCCAGGATGGATTTTGATGGTTTCCTGACTTACATTTAAGTCTTTCATCCATTTTGAATTTATTTTTGTGAATGGTGTAAGAAAGTGGTCCAGTTTCATTCTTCTGCATCTTGCTGTCCAGTTTTCCCAACACCATTTGTTGAAGAGACTGTCTTTTTTCCATCACATATTCTTTCCTGCTTTGTCAAAGATTAGTTGGATATACATTTGTGGGTCTATTTCTGGGTTCTCTATTCTGTTCCATTGAACTATATATCTGTGTTTGTGCCAATACCATACTGACTTGATGATTACAGCTTTGTAATATGACTTGAAGTCTGGAATTGTAATGCCTCCAGCTTTGGTTTTCTTTTTTTTAACGTTACTTTGGCTATTCAGGGTCTTTTCTGGTTCCATACAAATTTTGGAATGGTTTGTTCTAGTTCTGTGAAATGCTGGTGTTATCTTGATAGGGATTACATTGGAAATTCGACTAGTATCTACATTTTAGCAATGTTTGTTCTTCCAGTCTGTCAGCAGGGAACGCATTTCCATTTCTTTGTGTCTTCTTCAAGTTCCTTCTTAAGTTTTCTACAGTTTTTAGCATCTAGATCTTTTACCTCTTTGGTTAAGTTTATTCCTAGGTATTTTATGGTTTTCGGTGAGATGGGATTGATTCCTTGATTTCTCTTTCTGAAGCTTCATTATTGGTGTATAGAAATGCAACAAATTTCTGTACATTGATTTTATATCTTGCAACTTTGCTGAATTCATGTATGAGTTGTAGCAGTTTTTTGGTGGAGTCTTTTGGGTTTTCCAAATACGGTATCAAAAAGGTATATTTTAAGTCTAAATCAACTTGAAGAAATCACCAGTAAATTATAATAACTAAAAGTTAGCTACTTTGTTTTCAATTACTTATGATCATATAGAGTGTTTTCTAATTGGTCTCTTGAAAATTTGACACCTAAAATTATTTTAACTATTTCTGGTATAAAAATCAGGAAACCATTGGCAGCTTCTCTCCAACATACTACAGTAGACCCAAAACCCACTTTCAGCCCATCTCCATGTGGCTTTGGGATGATTATCCACTCAGATATATATCTTAGAATGAGTTAATATACCCATGGTTTTTGACAAAAGCATATTAACTTCACATTTTTTTTCACTTGATAATACAATCTATAAATCAAACCTTAATGGACAATATTTACTATTTGCTTGGTTGTGAGACATAATATTCTTGGATGATTGCCTAAAATAATGTATAATTTATACACTTTTCCAGGTGTACTAGATTTTATCTTGCATCTGGCCATAGCATCAAAGAGGTATACCTATAACACATTGCTTTGGCTGCTTAAAAATAATTCTTTCTGTGTTGTAAGTTCACATCATGATATCTACTTATTTTGAGCAATAATGAAAACTGAAAAATTCATTCTATTTATCATAGTGTTTAGTTAAGAGTTTGCCCATCACATCACTTAGCATGAGGGTGACTCATGGTAGAAACACCTTGAAGTATGACATTGTCCAAAAGCCTAATTAAGGATCAAATAAAAATGGGCCTTCTTGGGGCACCTGGGTGGCTCAGTCGATTAAGCCTCTGGCTTTAGCTCAGGTCATGATCTCACAGTTGGTGGTTCATGAGTTCGAGCCCTACATGGGGCTCTCTGCTGTCACACAGAGCCCACTTGGGATCCTCTGCCCCTCCCCCTCTCTCTTCCCCTCCCTCCTCCCCCTCCCCTTCCCCTCTGCCCCTCCCGGCTGGTGCAAGTGTGCAAGTGTGCACACACTCTCTCTCTCTCAAGAGGGGCCTAAGTTCACTGGAAGTGGGGCTCAAGCTCACAAACCAAGTGATCATGATCGAAGCCAAAATCGGAGGCTTAACCGACTGAGCCACCCAGGTGCCCCTGTATTATGGATTTTTAAATTAACTGTGTACATTTTACATCTTAATTTCTTATCCTGATTTTACCTTCGCTCATACTTATTCAGCAGTATTTTTTATCCTACTATAATTTATGTGTATGCATAAACCACCTTTACTCTTTTTAGAAAAAACAAAAGGATAATACAAAACAAAGAACACAAGTCACTCCATAGGACAAAATGCAAGCAAACAGCTAAACGACTACATCACTGGCCCCACTGTCCTCTTTAACCTTGCACTAGACTGACTGATAAAAACACAGATCTAAAAAAGCATTTATCATACATTTGTTCAACCATTTATTCAGAAACATTCATGATATACCTATGGTGTGCTAGGTGCCATGATCATTGTTGAGCTTGCAAGATATCTAACTCATGGCCCTTAATACTCAGAAACTCAAACTCCAGTAAGAAAAGCAGATGAGTGCAATAAAGCACTGTAAGTGTAACAGTAATAAAAAGTTTAAGGTGACATGTATCTAGCAATATATAACATAATATATATATTACAATTGTTATGTCTCAGTTTGATGAATTATAAAACTTAAGATGTATCTTAAAGAAAGAGGTAAAGCAAGCCGGAAGGATGAAGTATGGAAGGACAGTTAAAGCAAAAGTAACCACAAGTGAAAAGATATGGCACTGAGAGATTACTTGTTGTATTCAGGGTTTTATACGGCTGGAGATTCTTGTGTTTGTGTGAATGTGCAGAGCTGGAGCACCATGTGAACCTGCACAGGTTGTGCTTGTATAAATCAAGGTAAGGTAGCCTCATTTACTGAGATTGCAATGTGAATTATGGCCCCTAGTGAGATGCAGAGCAAAACTTACATAACTATATATGATGGTAGGAGGTTGGGGACAGGGATGAAAGGAACTATGACATCCATAAAACCTTGTTACTCACTGTAAGGACACTAAAATCACTTCATTATAACAGTTCGTTCTTTGTAACATTATGCACCTTAGTGAAATTTTACCTATGTTTCACTGCTTTGTTCACAGGAAAAGAATCATATCCATACGCAACCATATGTTGATTATGTATCATCATTTATCTGGGTGAAGCTGTAAACTATGGGAGAATTTTTCAACTTTAAAATCCTTGATGTGAATGTTTGCTTAGTCATGGCCAACTTCCCTGAAATAATTCCATGAGATTAAGTTTCACATAAATGGTATACAGGTGGGCTGGAATTCTGGCACCATGTATATTTACAAAATCATGTAACTGTCAGCCATATCTCTCTAAATTAAGAGAAGGGTACCTAAAAACCAAGACTAAAGATTTGTATACTATGAGCTGGAAAATTGCCATTTTAATAAAAAGAAGGCCAGTGAAGGGACAAAAATCTATCCTAGATGAGGCCATGAGGCTTTCGCACAAATCTGGAGAGTGGCAGCCAAAGTTCTGTGCTTTGTTACTGCGATAATCCTAGTAGATGTGCCAAAAAAAATTGGGCCTATGTTATTCAAAGAGGAACAACATGACTGGGGCCAGAAAATAGTCAGGCCCATTGTAGAGAGGGGTATAATCTCATATGAACATCTCAGGACTGATCTGGATAAGTCTATGAGGAGTTTACTAAAGAGACATTTGGTGTTTCTAGATAAGAAACCAATAAACATATTCTATCATGGTTCCTGCAAGTGATAATTAATCATGACCCATCTCAAAAACTATATCAAATATGAATGAGAGATCTCTCTGAAAAGGCAGAATTTTTAACTGATGAGACTTCAAATTTCATCTATTTCAATCTCTTCTTTCACTTATAAGGAATCAGAGAAGCAAAGGGGTAAAGTGGTCTATGTAACAGCAAAAGAATTTGTGGAAGAGCAGAGTTAAAACTCTTTACAATTTGACATGTTGACCCTGAGACCAACTTCCATAGCATTCAGCTTCTTCCTAAATTTTAAATTAAAAAAAAATGTGTTCTTTATTTTTGAGACAGAGAGAGACAGAGCATGAGCAGGGGAGGGACAGAGGGAGAGGGAGACACAGAATCTGAAGCACGGTCCAGACTCTGAGCTGTCAGCACAGAGCCCCACACGGGGCTCAAACTCACAAACTGTGAGATCATGACCTGAGCCAAAGTGAGACGCTTAACCGACTGAGCCACCCAGGTGCCCCAACTTCTTCCTAAATTTTAGATGCAGGCTGTGTGTAGTTCAGATGACATATGATCAAATGTTCTGACTTATCTTTTAGAAGTCTGGAATCCAAATATCCAAATGAGGGCCTGCTTTCTTTGGAGTTTCTAAATTTATCCTTACAACATGCTTGACTGGCATGGCTGTCTGCTTTTGAATTTTTGCCCCTACTCCTGCAAAACCAAACCTAATGTAGTGACTAATGTCACAAGGTTATTAACTCATTCATTCAGCAAATGTTTATTCCCCAACTTTTGGGGAGTTTGTTTCCCAACACCCTCTCTCCTTTCTTAACAACAATGTAGATTTTTTTGAGAAATGACCTGTTTCCTGTTTAATACAACCCGGTTAGATTCTAATTAGTAAACTTTCCTCCCTCGGTGGAGGAGAGTGACATCTCAGCTAGGTCATTAGGATGTTCTTTGCTGTCACTTGCATCTTTAGCTGAGAGTCTAAGAGACTGAAAGTGGCTGGAATCCTATCCTGACCACCAGCAGCATTCTGATCATTGACAGGAGGACCACTGGGCTCTAGCTCCCATCAGCTCTAAGAACTTCCCAAATCCTTACCACAATTTGCTTTTGCTTATATTAGCCATAGTTGTTTTATCTTGTTTGAAAACAAGGGAGTTAGCTGAAAACTCTCATGTATTCACCACTATGTTAGATGGCAAATACTAATGACAGAAAGAATATCAATTAATTAAAAGGCAGAGCCTCATTCCTCCAACAATTTCCTATACAGTGGAAAAGGCAAGACATACATATAAGAAACAAACGCATAATGCAATAGGACATTTATTACCAAATTGATTATTCCAAACAATAAGAGTTGTAGGAATCCAGAGAAGAAAGAGGAGATCAGAAAAGGCTAGATCTTAAAAGATGGGTATAAATGCAATAGCAAAAGGGAACTAAAATGACCATTTAGATGTGGACAATCAAATAAACCAGGACTTTGAATCCAGAATAAACAAAGTGTGCCAATGATAGTGTTATTAATAAGACCATGCCATTTTATTGAAGGCAAGTGAATAGAGAGAGAAAATGAAAACAAACAGCTGTTGTGAGCCATGGAATGCACACAGAAAGGTGGTAGAAGGGGAAGCCAGCAAAAAAAGAAGCCAGAAAAATAAGTAGAAATGAGAGAGCAATGAGCAAAGGTCATTTGAACTGGACTTTAAGGTACAGCCTTAACTTCTCCATTCCTCAGTTTCTTCATCTTTAGAATGGGGGTAATCATGATACCACCTCATAAAGTATGGTGATAATGAGTTATATATGTAAAACACTTAAAACATAGTTGTACTAGATTAATGAATGATACAAATCTACAGTTTCAAGAACAGCATGCTCTCTAGCTCTAGCCTCCAAGAAATTCAAGCCAAGAATAACTCCTCTAAATTTAGTTATTAGTTCACGGCTGAGTATCAGGACAACACTTTTGAGATAGAAGTGAGATCACAACAGTTTAAAGAGAGAATAAGTGGTGAAAACATGGGTGTGAGTTTTTTATTAAAAAGTTTGGTAGTGAAATGAAAGTGAGAGAAAATATTTTATAAAGAAGAGACAGATACCACAACATTTTTAAGTCAGGGGAGAAGGATCCACGAGGAGGAAGAGGCAAGGATGACAATGAGATGAGTCTGAGCCTAAGATTTTCACTGGAGTTAAAAAAGAAAAAGAAAAAAAAAAGATCCAGGACACAGAGCAATTTATCTTAGGAAAGTGAATACTTTTTCGAAATCTAGAGGGAAATAGAAGCATATTAATAGAGAAAATGAAAAATGGACGTAGAAAGGTCCATAATGAAATTCAGGGCCAGTAGACATGACTTTATCAGGAAGGAGGAGAGACCAAATGAAATAAAGATGATGGGGTTATGGAGAGATGTGATGACAAATTTTTGTGCATCTTATTGAGACTCTCTACCATCTCAAGGAATTTTAATAGGGAAATTGTAGGCAAACTCCCCTTATGAATTGAAATATAAAAGACTTATTTTATCTTATCTTACAATAAGATAAAAACCTATTTCAAATAGCCGGTTAGGCTGAATGCTTGAAACCAAAACCCTAATTCATGAAGAGAGAAATAGTCACTGGAAGGGCTCAGAATAGGTAAGAGATGTCATGGACTACATTTCTGCACAGAATAGAAGGAAAGAAAAGAGAATGTCCAATGCCCCATTCATTTCTTTGATACCACAAATTTATATATCATCATCATTCTCCAAACTGGAGATAACGTTACTTGTTTTGCAAACTTCATTGGCCACAAGGGAAAAAAAAATTAAAGAGTACCTTGAGAAACTATAATTGCACAGAACTCACTTATGAAATGCTGTTTAGACTTTTATCATTGGTAATGACATGGGTAATAATAATGAGTCTCAAAAGCTCTCTCTGGATCTCTTACCAAGAATCCTACATTCCTACAAGTTGACATCCTGGAAGCATGTGTAAACTGCCCATGACTTTCATTGTCCTCCCCTCTCTGGAGCTCCATTCACCTCTCAAGGCAAACTTCACATTTTCTCAACATGCACAGTCAGGAAGGTAGAAACCAAAAGTGTCCTGTAGTTTTCATTTTAGGGAACTGAATATTGCCTCAGGCCCCAAGGACTAGGAGAGGTAGAACATTCTGGGGAATGCTAGGGACTAAAGGGTAAGAGAATATACTTGTGAGGAGGCAGGGGTAATGAGGGGAGAAGAGTGGGGGTGTTTGGTGTTTACATGCAATTTAAATGTATTTATTTATTTTTCAATATCTTTATACTTGCAACTGGTAATAGACTCAAAATATACATGGGAGTATAGAGTGGAGAGAAAGACTCTCTTTCCCATTTTCTCCAATAACCCTATACCTTTTCCCCATGTTCCCTTATATTTTAGTAAATGAAAATGAAATACATAGACAGGCAGCTAGCTATCTAGAATCCAGAAAAGTTTATAATTAAAAACATTTTAATGTTATTCATAAGAAACTCTGTAAAATAATATGATCAATATATAACAGAGGCAGCATCTTAAATATGTAGGAGTTAACTCGATTATTTAATAGAGAGTACGAGGTCAGCTGGACAGCAAACAAGGAAAATAATCAGATGTCAACCTTTAAAAATTTCAAAGTGAAACTACAAAATAATGTGCTATAAAATAATGCATATAGGGGCGCCTGGGTGGTTCAGTCAGTTGAGGGTCCGACTTCGGCCCAGGTCATGATTCTGCACTTTGTGGGTTCGAGCCCCACATCAGGCTCTGTGCTGACAGCTCAAAGCCTGGAGCCTGCTTCAGATTCTGTGTCTCCTTCTGTCTCTGCCCCTCCCCCACTCTGTCTCTTTGTCTCCCCCCAAAAAATAAACATTAAAAAAATTTTAAATAATGTGTATATATACATACATATATTTGGCATTTTTATACAATCTTAGCTAAGCAAAACTTCCAGTTTTTCTAAATCATGGAATAAAAGATTGTCAAATCTGGCAATGAAAAAAACTTTTAAAAACAATCTTTATAGATTAAATTCAATTAACAAATTGAAGAGACATATGGCAAATAAAAACTATCTTCAACATATCAGCAGGAGAAAAGGCTAGTTCAATTCAATAAGAAAATCCAAATTTCCAAATAAAAAGGTAGGCAAAAAACAAAAATAGGCAGTTGGCAGAAAAAGAAATATGATAAAAATGAAAACCTCACTTACAATTAGACAAATTGGAATTTAACAGTGAAATAGTCACAATCAACAGAGTGAAAAGGCAACAAAAGGAATTTTTGAAAGTATTTGCAAATCCTATTATCTGATAAGAGGTTATCATCTAAAATATGTAGTGAACTCCTATAACTCAGCAACAAGCAAACAAACTCCTATAACTCAACAACAGCAACAAAAAAAAAAAACAAATTAACTCCATTAAAAAGGGCAAAATGCCAGGCGTAAGGGATGGGGGAAATAGGAAGAGGCTGTTAAAAGGGGACAAACTTCTGGCTGTAAGATGAATAAGATCTGAGTATCTAATGTAAACATGATGACTATAGTTGATACCACTGTATTGTGTAATTGAAATTTGCTAACAGAACAGAACCTAAATGTTCTCACCAAACAAAGGAAGGGCAAATTTGTGAGGTGATGGATGCATTAATTAACCAGACGCTAGGAATCCTTTCACAGTGTATACATATGTCAAATCACCATGATGTATACTTTAAATACCTTACAATTTTATATGACCTCAATAATGCTGAAAAAAATGAAAATCAAAGACTCAGATCTTGGTGTTTAAATAGAAATGGGCCAAAGATTTGAATAGACATTTCTTCAAGGCAAATACACAACAGCATATGAAAAGATGCTGAAACTCATAAATCATTAAGGAAATGAAAATCAAAACCACAGGTAACACCTACACCCATTAGGATGGCTACTACAAAAAAGAAAAAATAGAAAATAACAAGTGGTAGCAAGAATGTATCACTTGTGTGCATCACACAGAGTACTCGCTGCATAGAAAAAGAGCTCCTGTGCCTGTCTCTATGCCTTCCTACTCCCTTAGGAAGTTTCTGAGACACTTATTTTACAGCGAAAGTAAAGATGACAGTGTCCTTTCAAATATAAAATCCTATAGGGGGCACCTGGTTGGCTCGGTTGGTTAAGCATCTGCCTGTTGGCTTCCGTTTAGGTCATGATCTCATGGTTGGTGAGATCAAGCCCCACAAGCTTCCAGCTACAGGCTGACAGCACAGAGTTTGCTTGGAACTCTCTCTCTCCCTCTCTGCTCCTCTCTCTCTGTTTCTCTCTCTCAAAAATAAATAAATAAACTTAAAAAATTATATCAAATATAAAAAACTAGAAGCCAGTTACCCAAGCAGCCTTGTGTTAATCACTCAGTGGTCTGAAGCCTTCTCATCCCTCCTCAGCTCACTCCCATAAGGCACTGGGTGAGGTATGTGATGATAATTATTCAATCTGGTCATATTAAAATGGCCATAATGCATAATAGGCCAGGCCATTCTTCCCATTCCCCACTCCCTCTCCACCTCCCATCCCCCTCACCCACATACAAACAGAAGAATCAATGCATTGCAATCAGTGAGTTTAAGGGCATGTGCTCTGTTAGAATTCCTGGCAGTGACTATCATGCAAATCATGGCATTTATGAAGATTATAAATGCTGTCCAGAAACTTAGAGTGAAAAGAACTCCTGGAAGTTCAGCCAATCTTTTTTCTCCTTTACTTCCCAGTAGTACTGTCTTGAACTACCCCAAGAAAAAATTAAAGGTGTTTTTCAAAGTTCATTAGTTAGGGTAGCCCATGCATTACCAATGGGATCAACAAGCACCCCTGGGGGCGGGGCAGGGAGTGGGAGAAAAAATTGGTTCTTGGCAAGGGCGTGGGAGCAAAAAAAATCCTTCTGTCTTTATTTAAAAAGCACAGATATGCATATAGTTCATAAACAGAAAAATGTTATACTTGTGGTATTAAAGTTTCATGAAGGGGGAAATTATGGAAAAAAAAGTCTAATAAATCTACCATGAGAAGTGATAAAAAAAATAATGTTGAGAAACACTGGAGTAGTCTAAACTGCTATAACAAACACCCCGCAAAACTCAGTGGCCTTACAAAACAATTTTTGTCTTACTGATAGCGCATTCTGATGCTTGATAGTAGGGGCCCTGGAGTGTGCTCTCCTCCACATAGTCATACAGGAACTCAGGCTCCTTCTGTCCAGTGGCTCCACCATCCCTTAAGGCCTTTGAGAATCTTCCAGAATCCTCTTCATCTGGCTGCCCAATGATTAAAGAAAGAGAAGCAGAAGATAATAAAAGAATATTTTGGGGACTAGGCTTGGCAGTGAGTGCACAATTTTCACCAACTTTATATTGCCACAAATTAGTCAATGGCCTTTTCTAAATGCAAGGCAACTGGGAAATACAGTCTAACCCCATGCACACGAGGGGAGAATAGAATACTGCAGAAAAACAAGTTAGTCTTTGCCTCATAAGACAGAAAATTTGAAGCTTTACTGGGGTCTCATAATTGATGAAAACTGAATTATATTTAATACTTGCAATGATAAAATGTACCCTAGAAAAAAATGGAGAAGAGCTTATTTTAATCCTATTCTTCAGCTTTGGGTTTTCCTTCAATCTTCCTTACACTTTACTAGCAGTAAGCATTTTAACTGGTTAATAAACAGGAAAACAAATTAAAGGTTTGTTTCCCAACCTACTGAACATATTCAATGCTGGAAAGAATATGGAGAAAAAGATACAATTACTCTTTGTGTAAGCTGCAAACATGTGTGAAGGGCACCTTGATAATATCTATAACAATTTTGCAGGCACATACCCACTGACACAGCAACTCCATTTCTGGACATTTATCCTGGAGATATTATTACCTCAAGTTAAAATAGCTCACCCTTACATACTGCTTACCATGTGTCAGAAGGCACAGAACATGCAGTCAATTCCCCACTAATAACTGACAGAGCAGGAGTCTCAACTGAGGAAGTTCATCTCTAGTCTCTATCCTTAACTGCTATCTTCATCATGTGCACAGACATGTCAAAGGATTGAAAATAACCTAAACATCCATCAACAGGGGGCTGATTCAGTAAACTACAATAACACCCAAATATCCACAGACCACTACAAAGCTATTAAAAATAATGAGGCAGTTTTAAATATACTTGTGCGAAACAATCTATACGATATGTACTTTTTAGCAAAAAAGAGAGAGAGAGAGAGATTACAGTGGAAAACAAGGCATATAAGTAGGATATCACTGTATCAAAAATTTTGAAATGAATTTCTTCAGGAAAAAAATTTCAAGGAAAGAGGAATATTGACAGCCCCTTAAGAGAGAAACTGAGAATTTGGTGGGCAACATTCTCTGAACATCATTTTGTACCACTGGAATTTGGAAACAAGTGTTAATAATTCCCACTTGAAACAAACATAATTTTCATTTATTGTGCAAAAATGATGGCAATTATATATGCATCGGTTTAATCTTTTCTAATATATAAACTTCCTTTGCCTAATCCAACTAGAAGTAGAGTGGATCAACTGATCTTCATTGCCTTTCTTTTCCTCCCATTACCTGTGAAGTAGCAATTCATAGTTCTATTCAACTGGGTGGAGGTGGGGGGCGGGGGGTGTCTGATTACATCAGCACATTATAGAGGTCTGATCTATTGTCTCAGCATATTTCTCATTACCTTAGCTATCTTTGTTATCCTTAGTACTTGCTGCCTCTGACTGAAATACTAGCTGGGTGCTCTCAAAACTCTCCATTCTACTTCCTGGGGTTTCCCGAGGCCTGATTCATGTTCTACCTAATTCAAAAAACTTTTTCCTGTGAGGTCTCTATCAGCATGGGTAAAGGCTTCCCCTGAAGGTAATAGGATGTGAATCAGAGCTGCGTAAATCCCCTTGAATTAGAATAAACTTTTTATTTACACATTTATTTTAAATGTGTTTGAAATGTATTATTTATTTACACATTAATTTTTAAACCCCACCAAAAAAGAAAAAAATGAAACTTTTAAAGCATTTTCAGGAATGGAGCTTGGTTTTCATAAGGCAGGGACAGAGCAAATAGAAGGTCAACATGAGGGCCAGAAAAATTAAGAAGCCTCATAGGGTTGTCCAATTGGATAAGACCTTATTCCCTCACTTCTCTCTTTCAGTAAGGATCTCAAATTCTGAACTTCCTGAACATGTTGCAAACTTCCTCTTCTCAGTCCCACCTATCTGGATGCTCAAAAATCACCTGTATTTGATAGGATGCATTTCTTCTCCAGTTTTTTCCATTTAAAGAATGTTACACTGCCTTTCCTCACCATGTGAAAGTGGCCAGTGTTTTGTGCTTTTAGGTAGCCTTTTGGAATGCCCTAGCAGTGCTTATCAATTAATGTACATTAATAGAGATTCTGTTAAAATGCAGTTTCTAATTCAGTAGCCCTGGGTGGGGCCTGATATTCCACATTTTTATCAGGTAATGCCAATGCTGCTGATCCACAGAATACATTTCAAGTAGGAAGGTCCTAAAGAAAACTTGATGCTAAGAAGAAGCCACAGCAAGCAGTGCCATTCTGAGTATGTGCAAAAGTGTATGCAGAATCTGTAGCAGGCTCCAGACTCTGAGCTATCAGCACAGAGCCCGATGTGGGGCCTGAACTTGTGAACTGCGAGATCATGACCTGAGCTGAAGTTGGACACTTAACCGACTGAGCCACCCAGATGCCCATAATATTGTCATTTTTAATGATTTTATTTTTGAGGTGGGGGGGCAGAGAAAGGGGTGACAGAGGATCCGAAGCAGGTCTGTCCTGACACTGGGGTTTAAATTCATGAACCATGAGATCATGACCTGGGCCAAAGTCAGACGTGGAACTGACTGAACCACCCAGCCACCCCATATATTGTCATTTTTTCTAAGTCAGAAATGGCCAAATGTGGGTAATTTTATATGATTCAATCTAGCAGCACCACTTCTTAGAGCAGTTGTGAATATTAAAGTGGATAGTATATGTGATGATCATTACACAGTTCCGGAAAAGTAGAATAAGAACACAATAAATTCTAGTATATATTACTTTAATGTACACATGTATACTTTAAAGCATGAGGATGGGAAGAAAGTGGATATTTTTGTTCTTTCTCCTTTATCATTTGGAGTTTTCTTGGATCTTTTTTCTTTCCTTTTCTTTTCTTTTCTTTTTTTTTTTTTTTTTTTTTTGAACAATATAACTTTGTGCTTAAAATCACTAACTCTGGAGCCAGACTGTTGGAATTTCAATTCACCAGGTATTAGCTGTATGAGTTTTGGAAAGTTACTTTACCTTCCCATGCCTCAGTGTAAAATGGAGAAATAATAGTATCTACTTCATTAGGATTGTTGTGATACTAAATAAGATAATATTTACAAATTGATAACAGCAGTGTCTGGTACATCCTAAATGTTATGTAGATAGATGGATAGATAGATAAATAGACAGATAGATAGATAGATAGATAGATAGATAGACATACATATGTATATACCCTACCTCTGACTATCTGACTACTCTTCCTAACATTTCTTGTTGATAGTTGGTTAATTCCAATAAAATAATTATTGTTAACCAATAAAATAACTGGTTAGTAGTCAACAAAAACAAGCCAGTAAAAGTTTAATGATTTTCCCTTTTCTCTGGTCCATATGAACACTGATGTTAAAAAAAAAAAAAAAACCTACAGAAATGCAGAATATGAAATCTGAAAGTTATCTTAGAGACAATCTGTTAAATTCCTTCATTTTACATAGGAAAATGAGATCTCTTCAAAAATGTACCTCAGTGACTTAGGGATGGGAGATGTCCATGAATTCACCCTAAACCTTCTCATCTCCCTTTTGCTACCATTGCCAATTTCCTCCCCCAGCAAATCTCTGATCAGGTACTATCAAGTTACAGAATTTTTTGGTCTCACTTTCACTGTTTTCTCTACTTTTACTAACCATCCTTTGTGGAAACAGGAGAATAACAAGCTACAGCCTTTGGAATAAATCTCCTGAAGTCATAGTTCAGTTGGCCATACAATCTATACTCATGGACTCAGGGTGGTTCTTAAGTGGGACTGCCTCAGGACCTCAGGACTGATACAATCAGGTTTAATAAATATACTTATTTGCTGTTTTCTGCAACTGTTCAAAACAAAACAAAACAAAGCAAAACAAAACAAACAAAACAGCAGCCCAGACTGGAATCGATGTTGAAAATACAAGAGACAGTCTAAATTGTTCAGTACAAGCACAGTTTAAGACATTAGTCAGAACTACTACAATTTCTTATGTATTTTGTAATGGACATGGTGGCTCATAGAAAAGTAACAGAATGCAAAACTAATAAGCAATAGTTAAAGCTGAGAAGGAAAGCTAAACATGGCTCTCTTGGATATCTGGAATTGACTGAGTCATAGATGATACCATCCATGATTCAAGTCAATGAGACTTTAAAGAAACAGGTACTCCTTCCCTTTTTTTTCCCTTCCCTTCCCTTTCTTTTTTCTTGAAGGAGGAAAGGGCTACAAAGGGCTGCATTCTGTTAATTCTTTTTTGCAGGTTTAATCTTTATTTTAATAAACATTTTTAAGTGAAAAGTTAAAAAAAAAGAAATAAACAGATAAAATTAGAGTTAACAATTTTCCAAATAGAACACATCCCACAAAATTATATCAAAACATATGGCAGTCTTACTCATCTTAGAGCTAGATAATTTATTCTAAACTTGTACTCTGTTTTGGTAGAATACCCCTATGTTAATTTGGGCAGACCAGAGACTGGAACAAAGGTCAGTCACTTAAAGAGTAAATAATTAATTTCTTTCTCATATAACAAAATAAAACATGCCTAGCTGCAAGGAGAGCTAGGTAATACAGTCTCTAGCTGGACAATCACTTTTCAGTCACAATTTTATTAATGCCAAGAAGAAAATAACAGGTTTCAGAGAACAGCTAGAAGTCTTCACTACATTCACAAATATGATTTAATAAAATGATACCTTAGTGAATCATAGTGAGAATTTTAAGATCATCTGAAAGATAGACATCTTTTAAGATCAATATCTTCTAAGTTTTTTGTAAAGTAGTTTATATCAGATTCCAGCATAATAACTTTGCATCTAGTAAAACTAATCCTCCAATCCTACTATACCACCACTATCAAGTGTCTTTTAATGACTAATTTCAACCCACACTGATCTTCATTTTTTCTTATAGCCTATAATATTTATTCATACTAGTCTCTCCAGCACTTCATTATATATTGATGTCCTGTGCACACTTCTAAAAGACCACAAATTTCTTAAAGATACCTTAATATTAGTAGTACTCAGTAAAATGCAAAATTCAGAAGGTATTTAATAAATTCTTAAAGATTTGAAGTAAATGCATCTGAGCCAGAATCTATCTACTACATACAAGACAGAATAGCTGCTAACATTTCAATAGATACCACCTTAATAATTTACTGATAACATTATAGACTTCCTGTGACTAAAAAAAGAGTGAAAATAGAATTAATACCAACACCAAAGTGGACCACAAAGCAAAACTTTGCTCCCAGAAAAGTAGCAAAAACAAAAGAAAGAAAGAAAGAGAGAGAAAAAAAGAAAGGAAGAAAGAAAGAAAGAAAGAGAAAAAAGGAAGAAAGAAAGAGAAAAAGAAAAAAGAAAGAGAGAAAAGAAATGGTGGCAAAAACAAAGAGAAGAAAGCAGATGTGGAATTGAAATAGTAAAAAGCAAATGGTAAAGCAAAATGGTTCAACCCAATGTAAACTCTATATAATACAAAATAATGGTGAAATCAATCTTAAAGTAAGCAAAATTGCAAGAAAAAGTACATTTCAAGAAAAGAATAGCATATTTTGGATAGATCATCAATTTTAACAGTAACTTGTCATAACTACTCCCTTTCCATCCACTGCTGATTTTTTGGCAGCGGATAGCCATTGGAATCCTACAGCAGGAGATGGAGACAAGGAATAGGATGACTATAATGAAGTAATCATATATAGAGGGAGATAAGGCAGATAAGGCAAAAGAGAAGAGGTAAGGGATAAAGCCACATATATAAGAGCAAGTGAAGCCAGAGTGACAACCAAAGTCAACAGATCCTCTTCAAACACCAGGCTGTCCTATCATTGTCTACGCAACACTGAAGCAGTGCTCGCATGTAGTAAAAACAAACATCAGCTAACATTTGAATTGAAGTGAAGTGAAATAAAGTAAAGTAAAGCAAAGCAAGAGAACAAAAGAAACATGGGAACAAAACAAACAATAATGACTCAACAGTCAATGCTGGAATGAAAACAAACTGAATTAGGAGAAGAAATTTTTATTACCAGTTAAAACAACATAATTAAGCAGCAATAAGATCAGACTTCTGATTTCAAATGCCAATTAAAGTTGCAATGACCAAGGCAACATAAAACCAATCCAATGCTTTTGGAAAATTATGATGAATAATTTAAGAAAAATTATTCAGATAGCTTTAGTCAGGTTGCATGGAGATACAGAAAGATACCTGAGTTCTAGTTTTAGTTCTGCCATTGACAATTTGTGGCCAACAGTAATATAACCCTCCTTATATATTTTAAAAATATTGAAATTTGGGAAAAAAATAAAATACTAGGAAAAATTACATTTACTCAAGGTAAAATGAGAAGTTGCATTAAGGTTCAATGAATCTTCAAAGAAAAAGAGTGATTGTCTTTTTGCTTCTATCTCTTTGACACATCTTTAGCAGAAAGCTGAATTGGAAGTTTATAATGTATTAATATAACCAAATACAGATAATATCCATTTCTGATTAATTTTGTTTCCAAATTTTGAACAGTGTGTCCCCTTTTAATTATATTCTATTACCAGGGTGCCCGGGTGGCTCAGTTGGTTAAGTGCCCAACTTTGGCTCAGGTCATGATCTTGCAGATCATGGGTTCGAGCCCCACGCCAGGCTCTGTGCTGACAGCTCAGAGGCTAGAGCCTGCTTTGGATTCTGTGTCTCCCTCTCTGTGTCTGCCCCTCCCCTGCTCATGCTCTGTCTCTCTCTATCAAAAATAAACATTAAAAAATTTAAAAACAAAAATAAAAAAAACTAATAACTATATTCTATTAGCATTATTCACTATCTCCAATTACTTTTGCAGTGACATTTAAAACTTACTGCCAGGAACTGTGCTAGGTCCAAGCAATAGTTATCCTTTCAGTCATCCTCCACAGTCATTATTAGTGTGATTATTCCCACTTTTTCAAATAAATTATTATTATTCCCATTTTACAAGCAGGAAATGAAATTTCTCCCAGCTAAGGAAATTTAAATTGACCAAAATTACACAGCTAGTAACAGGCAGAACTGGAATTAGAAAGTGAGGTTGTATAACTCCAAAGCATGTTCTCTGTATATAGCACTGTGTGGGTCCCCTTGGACCTTCAACTGAATACTAATTGGCACAGGCACATAAAGACAATACCAGATGCCAGGAAAAGATCACGTAGAAGGGGGAATGAGAACAATCTCAAGCTCACACAAGGCCAAGAATAATATGTGACCAATGTGGAAAAGCTCATAATCATAGGTCATCAGGTAGACTACTCAGAAAGTTATAGCCATTGTCTTGAGGGAAATACTACCCATAGACTACTCTGATTCCACCTAGCAAAACTTAAATGCAGGAATCAAAAGAATGAAACCTTCCTATTAACTATGTCCCAGAATAAAGTTCAAAAATAGTCAACTCCTAACAAGGCAAAATTTACAAATCTACAATATCACTCATCCAATCAAAAATTACTAGGAATGCAAGAAAGAAGAAAAATGCTACCCATAATGAGAAGAAGAAATCAATCAATAGAAATAAATCCAGAAATGACAGATAAAAGAATTAGTAGAAAGAACATCAAATAGTTAATATAACTATATTTCATATGTTTAATAAGATAAAGACATGATTGAGCTTATCAAATACATACATAAAAGATATTTTAGAAATCCCAAATAAAATTTCTAAACATGAAAAATGCAAATCTGAAACTAAAAATACACTGGGTGACATTAATAGCATATTAGACCCAGCAAGAGAAAAAAATGGTTAATTTGAGGAATAACAATATAAACAATATAAAATGAAACACAAAGCAAATGTTGGAAAAAAACATTTAAGGAATTGGTGAGGTGCAGGACAACTTCAAGTGGCCCAATACACATATAATTTGTGTTATCAAAGAAGGGGCATTTTCCAAATTTGATGAATTTCCAATTTCCAAATTCCAAATAATGGCTATTTTCCAAATTTGATAAAAACTATAAATACACAGATTCAAGTTCAACAAACCCTAACCACAAGAAACTTCATGGCACATCATAGCCAAATAGCTTACAACTAATGATTTTTTTCTTTTTGATGCTATCATAAATCACATTATTTTCTTAATTTCTCTTTCATTGTTAGTGTATAGAACTGCGACTGAGTTTTGTATATAAATTTTATATCCTACAGATTTTGTAAATGTATTAGTTCTATTAGTTCTGATAGCTTTTTCTTTTGATGGTCTTTTGGGTTTTTTATATATACTATCATGTCATCTGCAAATAGAGACAATTTAATTTCTCCCTTTCTGATCTGGATGCCTTTTATTTCTTTTTCTTGCCTAATTGAGCTGGATAGGAATTTCAGTACTAAGCTAAATATAAGTGGTGAGAGTGAGCATCCTTGTCTTGTTCCTGATCTTAGAGGGAAAATTTTCCGTTTTCAATACTGAATATGTTAGCTGTGGACCTGTCATCTATGGCCTTTATTATGTTCAGTTACATTCCCCCTATATCCATTTTATTGAAAGTTTTTATCATGAAACGATATTAAATTTTGTCAAATGCTTTTTCTGCATCTATTGAGATGATCATATGATTTTTACTCTTCATTTTGTTAATGTGATTGATTTGAGATGTTGAACCATCCTTGCATCCCTGGAATAAATTCCACTTAATCATAGTGTATAATCCTTTTTGTTGTTGTTGTTTTGTTTTGTTTTTAAGTAGGTTCTACACCCAGCGTGGGGCCCAACATGGGGTTTGAATTCACAACCCTGAGATCAAGACCTGAGCTGAGATCAAGAGTCAGATGATGCTTAACTGACTGAGATACCAGGTGCCCCAATGTATATTATCCTTTTAATGTAACTGATGAACTCAGCTCGCTAATATTTTATCGAAGATTTTTACATCTGTGTTCATCAGGGCTATTGGCCTTTAATTTTCTCTTTTTGCTGTGCCTTTGTCTGGTGTCGGTATTGGGTAATGCTGGCCTTGTAAAATGAGCTTGAAAGTATTCCTTCTTTTCCAATGTTTGGAAGATTTGGCGAAGGGTTGGTAAGACTTATTCTTTAAATGTTTGGTAGAATTAACCAGTGAAGCCAACTGGTCTTAGTTAGGAGGTTATTAATTGCTAATTCAAACTCCTTACTAGCAACTAGTCTGTTCAGATTTTCTATTTCTTCATGATTCAGTGTTGGTAGGCTGTACATTTCTAGGAATTTATCTATTTCTTCTAGGTTGCCCAATTTGTTGGTGTTTGTTCATAGTAGTCTCATGATCCTTCGTATTTGGGTGGTATCAACTGTAAACATCTACTGTTTCATTTATAATTTTATTTATTTGAGTCTTTTTTTCTTGGTTAGTGTGGCTAAAGGTCTTTTTTGTGTATATTTTCAATAAACTACCTCTTAGTTTTACTGATCTTTTCTATTGTCTTTTTAATGTCTATTTAATTTATTTCCATATTGATCTTTGTTATATTCTCTCTCCTGCTAACTTTGGACTTAGTTTGCTCTTTTTCTCATTCCTTAATGTGCATACTAAGGTTTTAAAATTTTTTTCTTATTTATTTATATTTTTTTACTTGAGATCTTTCTTTTATGTTAATGTAGGCTTTTATCACTATAAAAGTCCCTGTTAGACTACTTTTGCTGCATTCCTTAAGTCTTGGTATGTTTCCATTTTAATTTTTCTCAAGATTTTTTCCCAAGAGGTTTTTTTTATTTGGGGCTCCTGGCTGGCTCACTTGGTAGAGCATAAAACTCTTGATCTCAGGGTCATGATTTCAAGCCCCAGGCTGGGCGTGGAGCCTACTTAAAAATATTTTTTGTTAAAAAAAAAGCTTTTTATTTCTTTTTTTTATTTTGCCTTTGACCCACTGGTTGTTCAAGAGTATTTTGTTTCATGTGCATATATTTATAGATTTTCTAGGTTACTTCTTATAACTGATTTCTAGTTTCATACCATTTTGGTCGAAAAGTATCCTGGACATGATTGACATGATTTCAATCTTGTTATATTTATTAAGACTTGTTTGTAGCTTAACATATGATCCAATTTGAAGAATGTTTCATATGTACTTGAGAAGAATGTGTACTCTGCTCCTGTTGGATGGAATGTTCTGAAAATGTCTCAGTCAGTCCATCTGGTCTAATGGGTCATTTAAAAACAATGTTTTCTTACTGATTTTCTGTTTGGATGGTCTATCCATTATTGAAAGTGGGTACTGAAGTTCCCTACCATTACTGCCTTACTGTCTATTTCTCCCTTCAAGTTTGTTAATATTTGCTTTATATATTAAGGTGCTTCTATGTTGGGTGCATACATATTTACAACTGTTGTATCCTCTTGATGAATTGACTTCTTTATCATTATATAATGACATTAAAAGTTACTAAGAGAGTAAATCTTAAATGTTCTCACCACAAAAAAGAAATGGTAATTATTTGAAGTGATTCAGGTGTTAGCTAACACTATGGTGGTAATCATTTTGCAATATATAAAAGTATCAATCAATACTTTGTACAGCTTAAACGTACACAATATTTTGTAAATTATAGTGTGTGTATATTTGTGTGTGTGTATATATGTATATCTGGGGCGGGGGGGGGGGGGGTGGTGGAGGGGAAGAACCAGTGATGAAAAGAAAATCTTAAAAGCAGTTAGAGGGAGAAAACAGCTTATGTTCATCCTCATGTCATAAGGGTGACAGCAGATTTTTTGGGGGGTGGGGGAGATAATGCAAGCTGTCAGATATTAGAGGAACTCTTTAAAATAATGAAAGGGAAAACTGTATTTTCAGCAAAATATCTTTGAAAATTGAAAGCAAAAAAAAAAAAGGAGGGAAATTCAGATATACAAAGTCTGAAATAGTTCATTACCTGCATATCTGAAATATAAAAAATGCTAAAGAAAGTTACTTATTAAATAGGGAAATATGAACATATAACACAAAGAAGGACACAAGATCACTTCTCAGCCTTTTGACTAAGATCAAGTGAAGAAGGACAAAAGAAATAATAACTAAATGGCTAAATACATAAGGTAAATTTTTCTTATTTTAAAAATCTCTTTGAAAGGTAATTGCTATTTTAACATATGATTAATGTAAAATTTAAAAAAATATATAGAACTAAAATATGACAGCAATTGGATGGAAGCCAAGAGGGAGGAATCAGAAATATACTTTAATAACACACCTATACTACATAGGAAATGGTATATTAATTGATGGCACACTGTGATAATCTAAAGATATGTAGTATGAACTCTAAACAGCCAAACTCACAAAAGAACTAAGGCTAATATGCAAAAAGGCAATAAAATAGAATAAAAAATATTGAATTAATTCACAAGAAGGCAGAGAAAAAGAAAAAGGAAACAAAGAAAAGATAATTTTAAAATAATTATAATTATATATATACATACATATAGCACTTTTACACACAATTAGATACATATACATATAAAATTATATGCAATTATATATTTTATATACATAAAAAATGTCCACTTAAGGAAATGCTTTTTCCCCACAACTTGTCAGATAGATAGGTATGCTATGGAATGAATGTTTGTGTCTCCCCAAAATTCAAATGTTGAAGCCCTAATCCACGAAGTGAAGGTATTTGGATATGGGCCATTTGGGAGGTGTTCAGGTCGTGAATGTGGAGACCTCATGATGGCGTTAGTGGCCTAATCCTAATCAGAGTCCTAATAAGTGTCCTGAGAAGAGACACCAGAGAGATGATCTCTCTCTCTACTATGTGAGAATACAGTTGTGTGCAAGCCAGGAAGAGAGCTCTAATCAGAAGCTGTAGCAGCTGGCATCTTAGTCACTGACTCCGGAGCCTTTAGAACCATGAGAAATAAATGTTAACAACAGTTTATGTCACCCGGTTTATGGTATTCTGTTAGAGCAGCCCAAGCAGAGGAAAACACACTTAGTCTCACTCTGCAACTGAAAAATGACTCATGAAGATTGTTACTACAAGCCCTTTGCAAAAGGAGATAAAAATGCCCCATGGCTGCTCATTACATCATTGCTCCGGCTGTTTCTCACGTGCTTGCTTGTGATGCCGCACACTCCCACTGAGACACCTAGTGGTGGACAGTTTATCTGAAGATGAAAGGAGACCTGCATGCTCAATGTTTTGCATTTTAACTCATAAAATGCACAGCTGGGCCTCTCCCCAAATACTCAAGGGCTTTTGATATATTAACTCCTTTTTAAATCACCCCAGTGAGGCATAAAGAGAAAACAGAATGTGTAAGCAAATTGTGCTGGGTCAAAGTCAGGACCATATGCCCTCATCTCCTGATTCCTGTACTGACCATTCATTGACCTGCTACATTTAAATGTTAATTATTAACAATTAAATAATATTTTAATAATAATTTTTATTATTAGCCCTCATGTTTCTTTTTAAAAATCATTTGTTTATAAAATAAGATCTACAGAGGCTCCTGGGTGGCTCAGTTGGTTAAGCGGCCGACTTCGGCTAAGGTCATGATCTCACCATTTGTGAGTTCAAGCCCTGAGTCGGGCCCTATACTGACAGCTCAGAGCCTGGAGCCTGCTTCAGATTCTCTGTCTCCCTCTCTCTCTCCCTCTCTCTCTCTGCCCCTCCCCTGTTCACATTCTGTCTGTGTCTCTCTCTCCTTCAGAAATAAACATTTAAAAAAATTTTTTAAATAAATAAAATAAAATAAAATACCATAAGACATCATCTGAATCTTTGGATTTACTTCTGTGCCACTAATAGTTGCTTAATAAATATCAAATAGGACTGAATTACATTATAATGAGTCAATGTTCTAGGCCCTAAACAGAATGCAAATATAAGCATCACATTCTGGATTCAAAGGCATAGGTCTAAAATTATCAACATTATTCAAAAACAATTGTCCTCTAGAATAAATCCCTTAAAAATTAAGTCACCAAGTGAAAAACTCTGACTTTACAAAGATTCAAGTATACATGGGAAAAGTAATTCAACTCACTGTATCAGAGAATTTTGAGGGGTTAGAGGGAAAACAAGTATTCTTCATTGAATTAAATTACAATGAAGTTATAAATTGGCATGTTCTTCTAACAGAAATAACACTGACACTATAATTCTACAAATCTCTTCTTTCAAACAGGTGAGAGAAGCCCATATTCTCTAAGATATAGAGTTACTGAGGTTCGTTCCTAGTTTCATAAAATAAAAAAGCATGAAGAACTTACTGTATACCTTTGTTTTTAAATTTCATCTTTTCTTTTCAAATGCATTTTTGAAATGACCCTTCTCTAAAAGAGATTAATCCTCAAAACTATTCGGAGTAACTGAGAAACGATTTTGGAACATGGGAGTGTAATTAGTCAATATTTCTAGTTACTTAATGTGAATTAGAAGTTTATACTTTGATGAACAAGAGTAAGAAGTCAGAACAAAATGGGGGAAAATTCTCTTGATTGAAAGACTATAGTCAGGAATAAATTATGATCTGGGGCCACAGAAACCTTACACATCATTAATGATATATATATATTTTATTGTAAGCACAACAAAGGGTCAACTACCAAACCTATTATAAGGCTAAGTGGTATGATTCTCTAAGTGGTAGAGATCTGTAAACTTTTTATGTAAATGGCCGGATGCCAGATATTTTAAGCTTTGTAGGCCAGATGGTTTCTGTCTCAACTATTCAACTCTCTTTGCCATGCAAAAGGAGCCAGAGACAATGCTGTAAAAAAATGGGCATGTCTGTGTTCCAATAAACTCTATTTACAAAAACAGGCACGTGAAAAGGATTCAGCCTACAGGTTGTAGTTTGCTGACTTCCTGCTCTAAATTCCCAGCATCTGTTCTATAAGTGATAGTACCACCTGAGGACAGGCCCCAGGTCAAACTCTTAGACCCCCTATTTCTTAGCTGTCCACTTATCTTCCTCAACTTTCCACCATCTCCTCCTCTTTTCTATTTCTTCCTCTTTCCGCCCCCACCCTGAATCTGGAATTCTCAGGCAGCCCTTTCTCAGAAACTCTGACTGGCTCTATGGGAAGAAAGGAGGTCTTAATGAGGCATAACCATAAAATGGCTATTAGAGGCTTATTACATTTAAAAAAGGAAATACTTAGGATGATTGTTTAACCCAGATACTCTTATTGATAATAGTGGGATTCACCATAGGGGAAATACTTGAAGGGCCTCAGACATACCAAATGAGAAATAAGCTAATTGTTCCCACCTGACTCACATAATGGTCATTTTTCTTAAAACCCTTTTATACACAAACACTGAGGGCTCAACTATGAAGCAAGTTACACAACAGAGTCAAGTAGGTGTGTAGCTTTCTTACAAATCCCAGCTGATGATATTACTAGGAAGAGATGTCATTTGCAAAAAAAAAAAAAAAAAAAAAAAAAAAGGAAAGTTGCAGAATTTCTTACAACTCATCTTTTGCACTTAAACTAAGAGCAGGGTAACTTTTTTCCTAAATATTAAAATTTAATTATACAACAATCACCATTTCCTGTGTAAAAGTTACAGAACTAGTATGATGCCACAAGGCAGACACAAAAGGTGATGAAGCTGATGACTTCAAGTGAGGACACACTGGTGACCACTTGTAGCTAACTGTATCAGTCAGGGGGCCCACAGGAAACCAGTGGCACACTCAAACTGGGTAACTGTAGGAGAGTTTAACAAAAGAACTATTTACAAAGTGTGTAAGTAGGGAATCAACAATAGTCATATAATTTATTGTTAAACTGTGCCACTTTTAAGGGTAAAAACAAGTTTTATTAATAAATTATGCCAGGACAATGGGTATAGACCAGGACTGGCCCAGTCAAATTGTAACTATTGCTAGCTATACCTGCAGGCTAGCAAGAATAAGGGGCTATTATTACCCTTAGACCTAAGGACACAAATAAAGGGAATGGTAACCAAAACCTGGAAGTAAGCAAGATGAAAAGGTCAACCAACTAGCAGGAGCTAGGGCCCCCAGGAGAGAAAAGCATACAGTCTAGGAGAAGCCACCATGGAGAGAGTGGGTGAATTAAAATTCCAACTTCGGGGCGCCTGGGTGGCGCAGTCGGTTAAGCGTCCGACTTCAGCCAGGTCATGATCTCGCGGTCCGTGAGTTCGAGCCCCGCGTCGGGCTCTGGGCTGATGGCTCGGAGCCCGGAGCCTGTTTCCGATTCTGTGTCTCCCTCTCTCTCTGCCCCTCCCCCGTTCATGCTCTGTCTCTCTCTGTCCCAAAAATAAATAAAAAAAATAAATTAATTAAAAAAAAAACGTTGAAAAAGAAAGTATTACTATTTAAAAAAAAAAAAATAAAAATTCCAACTTCACTGTTCTCCTACTCCCTGATTTCTTGCCAAAATCTCCCAGTGGCCGAACCCAACCAGAAGCTGGAGGTCAAGGGAGCCTGTTGATGCAGTTTGTATGGGTCAGCTTCCCTAGAGTACAAAGCAGGGTAGGGAAGGGTGGACAGTGTATCTGGAGAAGAAAATAGAAGGTACTCAGTATAGTAAAATTTCTTTGCAAAGGTATTACAATTGGAACTATTTTTCAGCTCTGACCTCTTCTACAACTCTTTTGAAGCATTCTAAGAAAGCTCAACTGCTACCTTTTTCCTGAACAATCTTCTCCCTGTTTATTGCCTTATTAGATTGTAGAAAAAGAGCAGTGTAAGCAAGATCTTTTACCCCCAATTGGCTGAGGGTAAGACTGTTTACAGACGAATGAGCGCAAGCATGAGGTCCTTATACATCTATTTGGCCTCTTTCACTCCCTAATTCAAAAATAGCTGGGAACATTTCTCAGCCATAGACTGGTTAGGTAGGTATCACCAGCTTAGAAATAAAATAAAATAAAATGACATGAAATGAAATGAAATGAAATGAAATGAAATGAAATGAAATGAAATAAAATAAAATAGATATTTTTTGCATTCATCATAGGAAACTCCCTCACTACTTCCTGGTCTAGAAATGTCCCCAAAGGACCTTAGAGGAAGTATGTTATTTGGTAAAACCAATCAGTGGTTCAAACCAACAGCAAGGGTGCTGGAGTACAAACATGTAATGCAAAATTGATGGGCAAAATGGACATGTGCTGCAGTCATAACAAACCATACACTGGCCAATTCACATTACATAAACGCTTTACCTGACTATGAACAAGGAAGGAGAATATGAAGAAAAAATGTTCACCTCTGCAAAGTGTGGCCCATCTTTTCTGCATGAGTATGTGAGAACCAAGAGGTGGAGTGCTTATGTGACGAGAATCCTGGCAAGTTTATTGTAATCACTTTACTTCCAGGCCCAAAAGAACACCCAGCTACTAGGGAAAGTGCATCTTCACACTTCGTAAAATATCACCATGCAAAGGTTGGTGTCATCATCTTTTCTCACCCCATAGTAGAAGATCTCTCCCCTTTCATCAGTAATAGCTTTTTCATTTTTTAAGTCCAATGAAACTATGCTTTAATAAAATAAAAACTTTTAATTACAAAAATAGCATATCTTTTTCCTGACAACTTGGATCTATGTCTTCAAACACAAACTTAATTTTGCATGAGGACTAGGCTACCGTAACTATTCAGGACAGTTACAAGAAGAGGAGAAAGAAAGTAAATTTACAAGGAGGCAGGGAAAGAATAAGAGAGGAACCTGGGTGGCTCAGTTAAGTGTCCAACTCTTGATCTCGGCTCAAGTCATAATCTCACAGTTTTTGAGTTTAAGCCTTGCATGGGGCTCTGCACCGACTGCTAGGAGCCTGCTTGGGACTCCCTCCCTCCTTCTCTGCCCTTACCCACACTAGCACATGCTTTCTCTCAAAATAAAGAAACATTTTTTAAAGAGAGTAAGAGAATGAAAAAGAAAGAGAACTATTATGAAAAACAATAATGAAAATATTAAGAAAACAAATGAAAGACAGATGTTTCTAGTGAAGGTAAAAGAGCTGTATTATGGGCCATTTTCTGGCCCAGCTCACGGGTGAGAGTATTGCTTAAGTTCTCTGAGTAATCAGAGTGTCCTAGAAATGATCTCACTTCTGTTTCCCACCAGAAGAAAGACACTATTCCTGACCTAACCTAATATTTCCCTAACTACACAGGTAGACATGTAGATACTGTTCACACCTTCATCATTTGAACAAATTGAAAGAGAAAAAAAAACAAAAAAAAACAAAAAACAAGAAACAGAAAGTTTTTCAGCATGCCAGGAATTTTCAGAGATCCTCTTACCTGAATGACAGCCCGAGGCAAGCCATAAGTGGATTCCAGCAGGAAGACAGCAAAAAACTAGGAGAAAAAAAACAAAGACAAAGATGTCTCTAGGGAGATTCTTTCAGATGAAATAATTTGCTTCCTAAGAATGATCTCTGAAGAAGGTTAATGTACTCTAATCTATTGAGGATTTATTGAATATCTATTACATGTAGCGCATAAGACTGACCCCTGTGATGGTTATGATGAGGACCACAGGCATAAAACAACCCTTTCCATTCTTTCCTTTGCAATGGTTACTTGGGAAATCAGAATCACTTTTGAGCTTGTCTTAATTCCTCAGTTCTTTTTTTTTTTAATTGAAGTGTAGTTGACACACAATGTTATATTAGTTTCAGGTGTACAATGTAGTGATTTGACAAGTCTATTCACTATACTATGCTCACAAGTGTAGCTACCATCTGTCACAGTCCAGTGCTAATACCACTGACTATATCCCCTGTGTTGTACCTTTTATTCTCATAACCTATTCATTCCCTAAATGGAAGCTTATACCTCCACTCCTCTTTACCCTTAATTCTCTAGTTCTTAATAATATTTTCTATGGATTCTTGTACCTGATCCTTGCTTCCTTTAATTCCTTGGTTTCTTTCTTTTACCTTAACTATTTCTTACCTCTTGATACCAATACATTTACTGGAAGTCACTGCCAATGTTTTTGGAAAAAGTAAATCAAGTATTATAAAGCATTTCCTTCTTCCAAAGAACTCACAGTTTAATAAAAAGACAAAGTTGAAAAATTGTTGAAATTTTACATCATGAATGGAAGTCATAACACAGAAGCCCAAAACAAGTATTTCTTTTTTTTTTTCAATATATGAAGTTTATTGTCAAATTGGTTTCCATACAACACCCAGTGCTCATCCCAAATGTGCCCTCCTCAATACCCATCACCCACCCCCCCTCCCTCCCACCCCATATCAACCCTCAGTTTGTTCTCAGTTTTTAAGAGTCTCTTATGCTTTGGCCCTCTTCCACTCTAACCTCTTTTTTTTTTTTTTCCTTCCCCTCCCCCATGGGTTTCTGTTAAGTTTCTCAGGATCCATATAAGAGTGAAACCATATGGTATCTGTCTTTCTCCGTATGGCTTATTTCACTTAGCATAACACTCTCCAGTTCCATCCCTGTTGCTACAAAGGGCCATATTTCATTCTTATTGCCACGTAGTACTCCATTGTGTATATAAACCACAATTTCTTTATCCATTCATCAGTTGATGGGCATTTAGGCTCTTTCCATAATTTGGCTATTGTTGAGAGTGCTGCTATAAACATTGGGATACAAGTGCCCCTATGCATCAGTACTCCTGTATCCCTAAAACAAGTATTTCTTAAAGGGGAGGAAGGAGGTCACATGCAGGTAGGAGACCACTTGTGGAGATGTTCGGTGAAATGAGCATTGAATGACAGGAGAAATGTCAACACCTGAGGATGTGAGGCTGAGAAGAAGAGAGCTTAAGGCACATTTGGAGCATATTAACATCAGATACTATTTGGCAGAAGCCTAACAGAATGAAGGAGATAAGGCTGGGAAGAGCTTGGAGCCAAGCAAGGAGGGATGATTGTAAATGTTAAGGCAACCGCTGGGAGTCATACCAAGAGTTTCTGAGCAGAAAAGTGATATGCTCAAAGTTATTTCAGAAGTCACATAATTATAGACAAGGAAACTGGGGGCCCCACGGATAGGTGTTTAGCAGGCAAAGAGATGACTTCCAGGATGCCTGAGAAGGAGGCACCCTGTCCACATCATCTCCACAAAGACCCACAGAGATACAAAGTTTCAAAAGAAGAAAGGAGGCAACGCAGTCACACTCTAGAAAAATGCAAGTCAAACCTCAGGGAGGGCTGCTTTCTTCTGTCCCCATCCCATCAGCATACCCCAACTCAAGTGAAGAAATCTGTGTTCCTAGCTCCTGCTTGCTGACCAGAAACACCTCTGATGTCACAGCAGATGAATCAAGCTTTGGCATCATCCCACAACACCCTGAAAAGTTGGTGATGGGGAAAGGGGCAGCGAGATTTCTTTCCCAAAATTTGCTGTTTGCTGCTATGACCAAAAAAAAAAAAAAAAAAAAAAAAAAAAAAAAAGACACCTAAATTTGGAGGATTCCAGAAAAGCCCATTTAGAAGTCATCACTGAATCAGCGGCTTTCCATGACTCCTGTTAGCACCACATTCTTTATTTCCAGGCCTTAACCAGTGAACTGGGTCCAGCTGTACTGGTACAGCTGTTGAGCGCCTTCTATGAAAAAAGTTCACTTCTGGCTCAAGTCTCCACCCCACCCCCACCCCTGAGTCTGTGCTTTTCCCGCTTCCCTCGCCACCCCCTGCTGTTCTTCCCAGGCACCGCTCGGCCTGTGACCTTTGCTAGGACTCACGTGGGGCGCCCTGCCTCGTCTGCTTTGGCGGTGATTCCTAGGAACTTCCCAAGGACCAGGGCTTTGCAGGCTCTGACACGCAAGGGGTGGGGGTAAAGGGAGGAAGAGGGGAGCTGGGTGTCTGGAGAGCCCCGGGCGGCGCGAGCCAAGCTTGGGTGGAGTGGGGTTCATCCCCCAGAAGCCCAATGAGTGCCGGCATTCCGTCCCTTCAACCCTTGGTTGGCGTGGCCACAGCCGAGAAGGCGGCGAGGCATCCTCTCGGGAGCTCTCCCCGAATCATTTGGCTGCGCTTAAACTCCCTTTTCCGGATGAAGGAGGGCTTGCGAGTACAAACCCGAGCCCTCCACCCTTGAGGGTGTTCAAGCCCCAGGTGCCCGAAGTTGCTAGGCTGCGCAGGCGTGGGGCTAAGCGCCTAGGACGCACAGGGCGCACGAATCTTGCGCGCCTTCGCGAGAGCCGCGCGTTGGACAGCACCTTCCGCCGGTGCGCACCGCGGCACATCGCGCGACGCAGTTGGGTCCCGCTGGTCCGGTGTCGGCGTCTTTACGCTGGCCTTTAGAGTGGGGCTGTGAAGGTGGAGGGGAGTTGGATTCTGTGGTTTCAAGAGTTTTTGACACCTATAGAACATGCTCGAGAAGACCGGAGCCCCTGAGGTGCCCCCAGTCACCCAAGAGTAGACGCTTCTTTCCTGAAATTGATAAGGGAGTTTTGAAAAGTAAGTGTTTTGAGTGCGAGCCCCATCAGATCTTTTCCCATTCATGTCAACTTCGAATCGGCTCTGAGCTTAAGGTTCTAGTCACCATTGCACTTCAGTGCCTTCACATGGAAGAGAAGCCTGAAGCTGCACCCACCCTCCAAAGCATCCCATTAAGTAAGCACATGAGTTTCTTTAGTTGCCACAGACGAAAGAAAGTACTAGTTGAAAACGGCCAAAAGAAATACTCAAGAGTGTACAGCATGAGGGAGCATTGGTACCTAGTCCTTACAGTGGCTGCCGTTTGGGGATATTTTTTCTAACAAGAAAGGGACTTGGTCATGGAAATGGCCCTGCAGGAGAAAGATGTAGGTATCTGTTTCTTAAAGCACCTTCTGGCACATATCAAGGGTTTAGGGCAAAGATAAAAGGAGGAAGGTGAGGGAAATTCCTGATGGTTTTTTACCAATGTGAAAATTCCATAGATTTGGCTGGTTCTATTTTTTCTTTCATGTAACCAATTCAGAATTCTATGAAGGAAGAGAATGACATCAAGGAAAATCATTGGTCTAGGAGAAAAGAGCCCGTAGGCGTTTAGGTGTTATATATGTGGAGCCAGAAAGCTCTGGAGCATCAGGGAGACTCCAACTTAAGGCAACAGCATGGGTGAATATGGGCTTCATGTGCACTGGGAATGAGAGACAAAGACTGGTGCCTGGGCATGTGCCCCTAAGGCAGGCCTTGCAGATCTAGAGGCAATTCAGTGTGGGTGGAAAGACTTTAGTGTGAAACAGGGGTGGGATTGAGTTTCCAAATATATTGCCTGATGCCTTATTATTTGTTCTGTCAGTTTTTTTCAGGAAGATCTTCATCTTACAACTGGTAGGGCTGGTGCTAACCTACAATTTCACTGACTGTGACTTTGAGAAGATTAGAAAGAAGTATCAGGAAGTCATTTATCAAGCCCTGAATAAATACATGAATGGGGTAAGTGAAGAAACATTAAAAATATTTTTTTCATCAAAAGAATAGGCATACACACATGCAAACTACAATTTAATTTTTAAGGAAAGAAACATGATTTGGAAAAAAATCATGGCCCAGCATTTTGTCAGACTTTCTTACAAGTGATACTTAAATATACTAGCCTCTACCTAGAAATTGGCACACATTAAGTGTGCAGATGCTGATGAGGAGCAGATATTGATGGATAATATATATCTATCAAGGTGTCTATCCTCTGCTGAAGTCTGCTCTACCAGTGCAGTAAAAAAGAAAACTGGGTAAGGGCTTGAGAGAGAAAGGGGAGTAAAAAATAGGGACTTCTTGTGAGCTAAGCCCTAACCAGAGAGGACAGCCCTGGGAAAGGTGCACTGCAGGTCTTTCTAGTGTTCTAGAAGCCTTAGAATGCCGTTATGGGATAAGGTGTGCTTTAGGATTTTAATATACAGTAGTAAAATTATTTTCCTGATTATTCTTATTTCTGGATAGAGTATGCAGGTGTGAAATGCATGAATGGTTACAAGGCTGATGTGGGCTTTCGAAAGATGGCATTATTGCTCACTTGTGTAGTTTTATGTACAAGTGTGCCCAGTTTGGTGCCGGGGGGCGGGTCTCTCTTTAGGACCAGGATCCTTTAATATCCGGTTTCAAACACTAGCAGGTACTATCTGAATTCCAAGTGTTTCACTACCTTGTCAATGGTAAGAACAGCTAGATGCGCAGGAAGCAAGTGCCTAAGTGGAAACTGCTTTCAGAGCATCTTTAAAACCTGGAAGCAATGGGGGCGTGGGAGGGGGGGGAATGACTTCCCTTGTGAACTAAGGCTTTACTTATTGTCTTCTTTTTTTCTTCTTCTTTCTTCCAGGTCAAGAGCACCGAATTCAACAACTACATCTACTGTGAAGACCCGGTGAGTGGGTGCTCTGCACTGCTGGCTTTCTCCAGAGCCACACCTGGCATTCCTGAGAGAGGGTAACCTGCGGCGCGTAGAACCGCAGGCGGTGGTGGCTGGGCTCCCAGGCGACGCTGACCGAGTAGGGACGCCTGGGCTGCCAGAAACCTCCGGGCCAGTGCCCTGCTTGGGACGCTACTTCTGTTCCAGTTTAGGGAGAGGAAGTCTCTCCTGGGAGCCAGTGGGATTCCGGGAGAGTCCCCTCTCCCCCAACCCAGGCCCCCGGCAGGAAAAGCAAGTCTGGAATAGTGACCAGGCAACGACGTCAGGGGAACCTCTCCCAGGATGCAGAGCCTCTGCGGGGCGTGCCCCGCCTCTCGGCCGCATTCAGGGCGGCGAGACTGGGGCGGAGCCAGCACCGGCGCGCGTCCTTTCTCCTCCAGCGCGGCTGGCACGCTCGCCAACGCCCCTGGTTCCTCCTCCGTACTTGGGTTCTACTTGGGTTCTCTCTCTCTCTCTCTCTCTCTCTCTCTCTCTCTCTCTCTCTCTCCCTCCCTCCCTCCCTCCCTCTCTCCCTCCCCCCTCTCCCGCCCCCTCTGTCTCCCTTTCTCCCTCCCTCTCTCCCCCCTCCCTCCCTCTCTCTCCCTTTCTCCCTCTCTCTCTCTCTCTTCTTCCGCCGAGATCTCTTCCTCCCCCTCGAAACGCGTCTGTGGTGTCTCCCGCTCCCCTCCCCCCCCCCCCCCCCCCCCCGAATCTTCACTCGTTTCTTATCGACTCTCTTTTTTTGTCTCTTTCCGTTGTTTGTTTTTCCTGGCGTTTTCCCCGGCGTTTCCCCCGTTTCTCGTAAACCTTGCCGCCCGTGAGCAGCCAGATTGCCTCGCTAAAATCGACCTCATTACCTTCTATCCCACCCACGGCTGCACGACACTGGCCAAGGAAATCTTTGCGATAAGAACTAACGCTACGCTCACTCTCCAGTGCCCAGGCTACTCAGGAACGCAGGTAAGCTTTCTAAAGCCTTGGAATTAACCTTGAAGTGGCACTCTGTTGCAGAAGTCATTACGATTTTTATTCAGGTCCTATCTCCTGAAGAGCAAAGGAGCCTGTAACAGCTGTAGACTCAGTACACACAGGGTCCCCAAACCCATCTATTTCTAGGGTTCTGATTCTTTTGGCCCAATTATAGTTCTAAACCTTAGGCAGTGTTTCAGGATATGATCAGTGAGCCTATATCCTGGTTGCCCGAACATGGGAGAGTAATTATCCAAAATGCCAATTCCCAGGGACCCAACCTAGACCTTAAAAATCACAATCCCTGTGCATTGACTCCTTATGAGATTCTTATCCTAAATTGGAGCAGCATTGTTTGGGCTTCGCACTAAATAATGTGTGTTTCTTTCATAAAATTTTAAATTATACATCAAATCTCTACCCCACATTTGCTTAATTGCTTATATAGCTCTCTTTACATAGTGGATTTTTGCATATGCAGTTACATGCATTTGAATGGATGTGTAACTTTAAATAGAAACAGTAGTGCAGAGTTAGGAGCAGGAAGTCTGGAAGACAACCTTTCCTGACTTTGGATCCTAGCCCCAAAACTTCTATTTTGACATAACTTCTAGCCTCTCTGTGGTCAGTTTCATGTGCAAAATGAGAGTCACATTAGCAAGTCCCAAATAGAGTGTTTATGAGGATTAAATGAGTCAATAGATGTGAAAGTACTTAGGAGTGCCTGGCAAATGACAAGTATTCAATAAATATTGACGTTTTTATGAAGTATTTATAGAGTATTCAATAAATAATGCAAGTAAAGCAGGGCATTTATCTACCTGATGACAAATTTAAAAAAGACAAAAGAGAGACAAGTACAGATATGTATGATTGCTGTGAACTTTCTCAGTCTGCACACTGTGTGGCCAAGGCCGTCACATTTTTAGGGATTAAAGATTGAGCCATATGGTACATCCATATGGACATCCATAGAGTTGAATGCTCAATACCACACAGCCATGTGAAAAGCCTGTTTGGCTCTATGCCTTCCGTCAAGGAGACGCTGGCAAATCTACAGATAGCCACAGTGACATTCATCCATATAAGAAGAGCATAGAAGACAGTCTAGATCAAGTTCTAGACAGCATGCAAGAAAGAGAAAGTCTGAGTAATTTATTTCAGCCCCCTCCCAAGCCCAAAGGGAGAGGCTAAGACCAATATTTTAGATTCAGTAGATTTTAGAGTAAGATTTTTGCTTAGTAACCTGATGAATTTTATTTATCTGAATATTGCATGTCTAGAAGGCCTAGTCTGTCACTATTCAAGAGTAATTCAGGTGAAAGAATACACAGAAAGATTATCACAATCTTTTTTTTTTTTTTTTAAGTTTAGATTCCTTTTTAGTCTGTGGCACACTTCGGTGGCAGGAGGGACAGAAAGCAGCAGCACTTTGGGTCCAAATAAGAGGTTTACTGAATTACATCTATAAAGAGGCATAAGCTCTGTTCTTGAAGAATGTATGGTCTTGTCAGGGACATCATGAAACCACCAACTTAATCATTTATTTAGTCATGCAATAAAGATTCAGCGTTTCCTATGTAAAAGACATTGTTGTCAGCACCACGGGGAATACCCATGATGCAATAATAAAACCGGCATGTGAGAGACAAGTTAAATGAAATACACTCTGAAGCACTAGAAGAGTTTCCAAAAGAAAAGTTTGAGCAATGAGCAGAGGGCTTGTAAAGGAGGTGGTGCTTGGCGTTGAAGCAAGAGTAGGTGGGTGGAGAGGAGGGAGGGCATTCCTCTAGGAGAAAACACATAGGAGCACATGTAAGCAGGTGTTTGGGGGACACACTGAGAGATGGATTTGCATAAAGAAGACCCTGCCACTCAGTGGTTGTTAAAGATTGTGACAGTCTTGACGATTGATTCTCGTATTCCACAGATAAATAATACCCAGGCAAAGAAGAAAAGAAAGAAAAGACAAGTTACAACAAATAAATGCCGGAAACAAGTCTCACACTTAATGGAATTGTGGCGTCGATTCAGTCGCATTTCATAGAAACAAAATACACCTTCCTTCAGGCTGTATTTCACCCCAACAAAATAAATCATCTTTATTAAGTAGATGTAATGTTAACTCTAACTGTGACACTTAAAAGATCACCAGTAGTTATTTTTTTAATTACAGAAGGGTTTCTTGTTTTTGTAAGCTTTTATTGTGTGATGTGGTTTTATAATGCAGGGGAAACACTACCCCTCAAATGTAGGGGGAAACTGCCGTAGCAGTGATGCCTGGGCCACTGGCCCTGTGCGGTAATTCTCTGCTGGAACTACATAAGCCTTACTTCAAGGGGAGAATCTAAACATGTAGCAGAAGGAAAAAGAGAAGGCTGAGAAAGGAAAAGGTTGAACTCAAGAGCATGTAAACCTCTGTTTAAAAGGCAGATGTTTCGTCTATGTATACTGATACTTACTGTGTTCTCATGCTAAAAATGTACAAAAGAAAATAAAAGCAAAACGTGTGCACAAAAAGTTGTACACATAATGAAGCAATCTGAAAGAATGTCCAAGTAAAATATTGTGCAAGTATTATACATCAAGTTTTAAAAATTATCTGACAAGAGTGATGTATATGCAACCAGGTCCTGAATTGCCTTTATTAAAGCTAAAATATATATTTTTTTAAATTTATGGAATATATTTTTTATTTATTTGTAAGCACTTTTTAAAATGTACATATTGCTTTGTAATTGACACAATATATTTCTTAATAAAACAATTCTCAAATTAGCTTATGGTCTTTTTAATGTGGTTAGTAGACTGAGGTGCATCACTTTTCTTCAGTTTTTTTTTTTAACTCTAGCCTTAATTTTTTAATTAATTAAAAATTTGTTTTTTTATCAGTATAACTGACGTATTCATTTCAGATGTACAACATAATGCTTTGGTATTTGTATATATTGCAAAATGATCATCACAATAAGTCTGGTTAGTATCTATCAACATACATAGTTATAGATTTTTTGTGTGTGTGATGAAAACTTCAAAGATCTTCATTTCTTTAGTTCATTATGTCCCCTCATTCTTGGAGCCCACTGGCTATGCCCCCTCTTGCTTTGTAGCTTGGCCCTACCTATGGAGAGAATATTTGGGGATAGGTGGCTTCAGGATGCATTCCGATTATCTTTTTCTCAAGCTATGTCTCTAGTCCTTCTTTCCCCTGTTGAATTTCCCCCACACCTGGAAGACAGTGGAGAAAAAGGTAAACAATGTCAAATCATCCATTTTCCTATTCTTGAATGCCTGCTGACAGGTAAAGCCACAGGCACTCTGTCACTCACCTCCCAGTTAGATTGTTCTGAACACCAGTGGGAGGGGCGACCCTAGCCATAGAGTCCAGGCCAAAATAGGGCAGATAGAAACACATGGATTTTTCCTTGAGTAGAAACTTTCCCCTGACCGCTGCTCTGAGGACTGGTGCTCACAGGAGAAGCTCAAGGTCCCTAAATCCAACTTAGCTGCCAACAGGTAAGAGGAAGTTTACATTATGTACCCCAAAAACATTTATGGAGCACCTACTGTATGCCATCCCTTCAGCTAAGTACTAGGGATACAAAAGTAAATGAAACACAGCTTTTACCCAAAGAAACTCAAGAGTGTCGCTGAATACGCAATTTCCTTTGCCCTGAGGGAGTTTCCTTTGCTGTCTTTCTAAAATAAAGCCCTCTAAAGAAAGAGACCCAGCCCAGGGACCTAAATGCCATCATAAGAGAAATTTCTGTGGGTATAGCCTGGGCTAGTACTCATTAATTTTCTATGCAAAAGGTGGGGAAAGAAATGACCATTTAAACCTATTAACTCCATTTTTCTAGGGATCTAGGGATTAACTGATGAGATTTCACCCCACTGTGAAAAGAAATATGCTTACAAATTTTCTCAAGGTTATTGCCAATTTCCCTAGAAGCAGGGAGAAATGAAGAATTGAAGATAGAAGAGGCAGCTCAACGTGTTGATCGAATGCAGTTTCTTTGAGTTTTCTGCTTTATCTTTAAAAATGTGTGTAATTTATATATTTCATTTTTCTATGCACCCCAAGGGTGTTTTAATATAAAAATAATCATTTTAATTACTAACTATCCACTAAAAGTACAAGTAGATGCACCATATTAATGTAGTAAGAACTTTTCCAAATGTTGTAAAGGAAATGTGGATTATATATTTCTACTTTTTGAGATGAACTGAGGTTTTCTGGTGGACTCATATGTTGTCATTTTTTTCAATGTTTATTTTTGAGAGAGAGAGAGAGGGTGCTAGTGGAGGAGGGATCGGGGGGGGGACAGAAGATCTGAAGTGGGCTCTGAGCTGACAGCAGTATGCCAGATGTGGGGCTCCAAGGATGAGGGGACATAATGAACTGAAGAGGTGAAGATCTTTGAAGTTTTCATCACAAGAAAAAAAATCTGTAACTATGTATGTCGACACATACTAACCAGACTTATTGTGATCATAACTTGAGTCTAAGATGCTCAACTGACTGAGCTGCCCAGGCGACCCTCGTATGTAGTCAGTTTTATAAATGTTCCATGGTCAGTGGAAGGAAAGCTGCAAATTCTGGTTTAAGCATATATCAACTAGGGCTCCTGTGTTAATTATGCTATTTACATCATCTATAACCTCATCTTGTGACATGTAGACAAAAGCATGCAGCAACAATTGTAATTGGCAGTTATCGTACGATCGTCTCTGAGCTGAAGCTGTGAATGGCAAATAAGATGGAAATGGCCTGAGGTTTTAAGTGCACAACCGAATGGATGGATCAACCAAAGCGAAGTCGGCCCCACTTCTTTATTTTTCTTTGTGTGAGCTACTTGAGTAAAGGTTTTGTTTTGGCTTTGATTTTGGTTTTGGTTTTGAGTCTTCATGGTTGTTACTTATTGCTGAAAGCAGCAATTTTTCTGAGGGCCAAAAAGAGATAAGATTTGATTTAAGGAGTAATTTGAAGTGGGGCAGGGGGTAGGGGGTGTTGAGCAAGATGAAGTCAGGCCTTAATAACATGGGGAACAAAGCCTAAGTTGTGACCTTAGTTGGGGGCGGGAACCAGGTCCCGTGTACAAGAGTGCCACTCTTTAACATATTTCATATTCCTTCCTCTAACCAAGTCTCTTCTTGCCTTAAAGATTATAGCTAAGATGCTACTTTTCTAGAATGTGCTTTTATGACCCTGTTCCCTCCCTTTCTACTCTCCCTTGCACTATTTATGCTTCTTATGGGGAGGGAGATGGTAAGAGATTTCAAATTGTGTTGAGGATGAATTTAGACTGTGTTTGGAGGAGATATCTTGGATATGAAAATTTGTGGAATCATTAAGGGTAAATAGATCACATGGATGTGGAAGCTGAGGAAGACCTAGTGAAATCTTATGAGTATTGCTCATACTTTATCCTGGTATAATAACTAACACTTGGTGGATTCTCAGTAAAATACTGAGTAAATTAAATGAATTAAACTGAAATCAAAAGTTAAATACCTGTTTCCCAAGAATAAACTGTTCCTTAAAGGCCAGCATGAGTCAGAAATGGAAATGTCAGCAGCAACTATCTTCTGGTGTCTACCACCTGCTTTCTGCCCCCCCCCCCCACCCCATTACTTCTGTAGGTATCTAAAAGGCAAAAATATTATCATATTCCAAAATTAATCAATGTTGTTGCAGTCTGCCACTAATCTCCACAGGCTTCTTTCTTAACAACTCTCCTCTGCCTATTCCTTCCCTCCCCCCAAATGCAAAATAAAGCATTCAAGATCAAATATTCACTAAGCCTCTATATTGTGTCATCTCTGGGCACATGGCTGAGAACATAGATAATATGAAAATCTTAAAATCATACCAAAGGATATTTATCATTTGTGAACCTTGTGTCCCTCACCTTCTCAAGAACAGCTTTAATACTTCTATAAAGAAACACATACTACATTTAAAAAAAAACAACCAGTTTTATATGCTACCTTTCACACACTTCTTCAGAAATTCCTATAGGCCTTCACCAGGTTACAATGAGATAATAAACAATCATCAAATCCCACTGGCTTGCGACAACAACAGTCAGTTGTCACTCATGTTGCAGATAAGCTCCAGGTTTTACCCACACATCTTCTCATTCTAGGATTTAGGCTGAAAAAGCAACCCCCATGTGGGACATGCTTTCTTCTTGTGACAGAGGAAAAGAGCAGAAACATGCAATCACTCTTCAAGCTTCTTCTGGGACATGGTGTACATCACATATGCTTATGTGCAATGAACAAAACAAGTCAAATGCTCCCTATCCTGCTACAAAGGATTTGCTTATAAGGCCCAGGCAAAGGGCAGGGATAAATCTTATAGGGAGGGTGTAAAATATAGGGAATCCTCAAATAATATATACTACTCATACTCTGGGAGGGGATATGACTGATTTAAGAAAGAAAAAACATTTCATATTTTTAGCATTTTATATGTAGATTTTTTTCATGAAGCAAATGTTTATTGAGTAACTCTTATGTTCTAGGCACTGTTCTGGGTGCTCGTTGTGTATCAATGAATAAAACAAAGTAAAAAACTAACCTCTACTTTCATTGAACTTATCCATTATTAAAATAAAATAAATCTATTAGATAAGTTCATAGTATAGTAAGCAGCTCTTCTCTCTTTTTGAATTTGAATAAATATTTACAGATAGTTAGCATCTTGATCACTGTCAAAGCACATCTCAAACATGGCTAGAAATGTGCACTGCTATTGTGATATCCAGAGTAAAAATGAAAGTTCAAGTAAGTACAACATGTCAAGAACTGGTAACAAACTACCATTCTGCTAGCATCTGCTCTTTAATTATCCCAAGTGTTCAAGACTATTTGTGCCAAGTACTATAAATCAAGATTTCCTTGTTCAGGAATGTACAAGTCAGATGTTCAAGTTAGCGGGCCAGTTATTCTCAACAATTCAAACCAGGAGCACTAATTAAAGAGGAAACCCTGGACTAGAGAAGTTAAGTGATGTGGGTCAAATGGTAGAAAAAGGCAACACCTAGTTCAGTACTCTGTTACACTACACTGCCTTTCTCCTTTGATTCAGATGTCCATCTTCTTATAGTCACATCTGTGTTTCTGAAGATCTGTATAGCTCGGGACAAGGCAAAGTCAGTCTGTAGAGTTATCCCTGGCTTCCCTTGTAAAGAATCACTATCATATCAACACTACTGGCACACACTTGGGCCACAATGCTATGCTAGTATAACATAGATCTCCGTTAAGCACGTCTACTTCAACTGATTATTAGTGCCAGCGAGTGAAACCTAACATTGCAAGTGAAATTTGGAGTTATGAATAATTTTGCTTTGTAGGTAATGATGTTTGTTGGTACTGTGAGTCAGAATTCAACACCACCTTGGCAAAATAAAATAGTATACTGTTCCCAACTGGTTGGTATGAAAAAGAATGTCTATTGCAAAAGCATTTTTCAGTTTTCCATAAGTAGTTTAATATAACATTTTTTATTAGAAAGAGAAAAGAGAGATCATATTCAACTTTTTCTCTGTTTCAGCAAGTTAAACTGAGCTCTATAGATCATCTCTGTGCTGTTAATGCTAACTTATGTAACATCAGAGTCTAGCCTTAAAATGCAATAATACAGAATGCTTTTTATATTATCAAAAGGAAGCTTAGATGAAGATAAAGAAGCGTTCTCACCCCTACACCCACAGAAGAGGAGAGATCATTCTTTGTCATTTACTATTTCAAAGAATCTGATTTGATTAAACATCATATCATAAATTTTCACAAGAATAATCTGGTTTTCCTGTGAAATATATGGGCTTATGTAAATAATCACAAATTTTATCAATTCTTTTTTCCTCTGTTACTAAAAATCTGGTTTGGGAAGTGGTTTTGGGTTGGAAAGCTCTTGTAAGGCTGAAAATTTTAGAAATTATTGTCAATTCTATAACCTATAATTCTGATTGGTGCCATTTTCAAAAAAGTCAGGGAGGGGATACAGAGAGGGTAGATACAAGGAAGGAAAATTTAAAAATGTGCATTACAGTTTTCCTTAGAACAAGATATTGACAGTTTAGTGATATTTTAATTAATATTGCTATGAAAGTATTATAGTTTGTCATTTTATTTCAAAACTATAAGAGTTTTAATTTCCTGAGAGAGATAATATGAAAAGATAGAACAAAAAACTCTCCTAAGATCTCATTCCATAAAAAAAAGAGTCCTACTTCCATTTTTACATATTATGAATGGCACCTCTAAGTCAGATATTTTTTAGGCTCTCCAGTTGGTGATATCACATAATACAAAAGGAAAAATTCTTATTTATGCTTGAAGGCTGTTGCTGTGGCTGGTGGTGGAGACCACCTCCCTCTAAAGATGTTGAAAACGCTGAAAAGTTGTTTTCCCACTCTCTGTCACCACTAAAACATGAACATACAATGCAGCCTTGGTCAACAGGACCTGAGGTAAGTCTGCTGCAGGAATTCTGGAAAAGATTTTCTTTTCTTACTCTTCGTAACTTGACATTTTGTTTCTACATATTATTTTTAGAATAGCTGCATTCAACTGTTAAAACAAAACAAAACAAAAACCTAGACAGACTTTTCCCAGAAGCCTCTCTCTAAAATCTCATTGGCCAGAATTAGGTCTCAAGTCTTTCCCTAAGCCAATTTCTGGCAAGAAAAATATTAATTTCCACAATTAGCTTAGATTAGTTAATGTTCACTCACTGGAGCTGGGGAGGGGGTTAGCCTCTATTGAACCATTACACCACCTGCTATGGGAACATAATGGACATTCTGTTAATTAAGAATGAAAAGAAAGTATTTATCTGTCACAGAAAACAAGCACTAAGTGAAGTGACACTGAAGAGTTCAGAGAAAGGAGAACTTGTGGGATAAAAAACTCAGAAAAGACTTTTGCAGAGGCAGTAGAACTTGAACTGGGTTTGGAATAAAAGGGAACTGTTATCCAGAAGGAAGGTATGGGGATGCTGTGCAGAGAAAAGAGCTTAAGCAATGGAATAACTGTTGTTACAAGACATTTAATGTGTTCAAGTTACTGTTGCTGTGTTATAAGCCACTCCAAAACAAATACTGTATTGTTATTGATTCTGTGGTTCAGAAATTTGGAAAGAGTACAGCAGAGATGGAATGTCAGTTGAGAGAACTGAAATCTGGGAGTGACTCAATACCTATGGGCTGAAATATTCTAGAGGCATCTGTAGTCTCATGCCTGGTGGTTAATGCTGGCTGTGAGCTTAGACTACAGATGGGTTATGGGTTGTAATACTTATACACGGCCTCTCCACATGGCTGTCTCTCCATATGAACTAGTTTGGGCTTTCTCTGCATGGAGGCTAACTGCAAAAGTGGGTATTGCAAGACAGCAAGGTGGGAATGCACAGGATTTTGTCTTGAAAGTCACATGCTCACCATACTTTGTTATTTGAAGAAGTCAAAAAGACCCACCCAGGCTCAAGGGGAAGAAAAAAATCCCAAGACAGGATAGTAATAATGTCAAGATCACATTGTATTAAGAGCATGAGGAAGGGGTGCATGGGTGGCTCAGTCAGTTAAGCAGCCGGCTTTGGCTCAGGCCATGATCTTGTGGTTTGTGGGTTTGGGCCTTGCATCAGGCTCTGCACTGCAGAGTCTGCTTGGGATTCTCTCTCTCTCTCTCTCTCTCTCTCTCTCTCTCTCTCTCTCTCCCTCCCTCTCTCTGCCCCTCCCCACTTGTGATCTCTCTCTCAAAATAAATAAACTTTTTTAAAAAAGAGCATAAGGAATAGGCAATATTGTTGTGATCATTTTTGGAAACTCAATCTGCTACAGAATGAAACTTCTTCTAAAGTCTCAAAGCTGAGAACAGGAGGTTCTTTGTCTTCCTGTGTCTAAGGAAACCTTGCAAGTCATTCATTTAGGACTTGCTTAAGAGGTGGCCAAACTGATCTGGTGACTGTAACCAGATCACAAAGTAAGAGAATGCCAGATAGTAATTAGAGGATTAATTGAAGAGAATTTGTAGATGTAGAGAGAGTTGTGGTTTTTCCACCAGTCCTCACCAAGAAGAGGGGAACTGAGTTGTCCAACACCTGCAATTCTAAAGCTAAATGATGAGCCCCCCCCCCCCCGCCCTCTTACAGAGATTAGGAGTATGTACAAGCAAGTCAGATGGATGATTTACTCCCAGCCTACTGAGTGCCAGAATTTTGTAGGCTCAAACCAAGTCCACCTAAATGAAATGCAAGATGGTACTTGGAAGATCCTCAAATGTGTCTTTGAAGATGAGTCATAGTCATTTTTATGAGAGTGCCTAAAAACAAGGTTTACCTCTCACTGGGAGAATTCTTAAGGGGAGGAGACTGGTCAGAATAGACTCTGCAATGACTAGGATCTTGAGAGAGATCAAGAGTTGGTCAAGATGTATGACAGAGAGGGCATTTGACAGTCAAGAGACTAGTACAAAGCATACCTTTGAAATACAATGTTTTCTTACATTTTCCTTTTCCTGACCCAAAAGGAGCAGAGTCAAGGTGGCAGGGGCAAGAAGAGTAAAAGAAGAGGTTAGTAAGAGCAGGTCCGGTGCCTGTCTTTTCTAAAGCATGGTTCTCTAGTTTTTCCCTTTAGTTCTATATGCATTCTCAGCTCCTATCCCCACCCCATTGACTAGGCAGAATCATTTTTTTTTAAAGTTTGCTGCTTTCTCTGTGCTTCTGACCCAAATATTTTTTTTTAATCTTTATTTATTTTTGAGAGAGAGAGAAACAGACAGGGTGTGAGCAGGGGAGGGGCAGAGAGAGAGGGAGACACAGAATCTGAAGCAGGCTCCAGGCTCTAAGCTGTCAACATAGAGCCTGATGCGGGGCTCGAACTCATGGACCGTGAGATCATGACCTGAGCCGAAGTTGAATGCTTAACCAACAAAGCCACCCAGGCCCCTCTGACCCAAATATTTCTAACTAATACAGATACAAAGAGTATTAGGAGATTGAGGAGGATATATAAGGGCAAAACAAGAGAGTTTTCTTAGGAAAATCAGTTTCTTATTTTTGAAATATTTGGATATACCTCTCCTATATCATGACATTTCAGTCAAGATATCAGCACAGCTGCTGTCATCTGAAGGCTGCAGGCTTGGCTGGGACTGAAGAATCTGGTTTCAAGGTGCTTCTACTCTCACATACAGTGAAGTAGTTTTGGTGGTTAGCAAGAGGCTCTCAATTCCTTGCCATGTGAAATGCTCTATGGGACTGCTTGAGTATCCTCCCAACATGGCATTTGACTTCCTACAGAGCAAGTGACCCAAAAAGGAGCAAGTCAAAATCTTCAACATCTTTTATGACCTAGCCTGGCTACTCAAGTCAACACTATTTAGTGCAAGAGGGAACTTTACAAGGGCATGAATACCAGGAGGTAAAAATCATTGAGGGCCATCTTGGAGGTTGGTGATCACATCACATGAAGTCACTGACTTCATGGCCTTTTTATTACAAAAACTACACAGAAACAGCCATATTTAAACTTTTTTAAAAAGTTAGAAATGACAACATGACACAGCTGTATGTTTAATTTACCTGAATCTTGTGAAGCCCCAGTGTGTTGAATCAAATTGAAAACCATCATTTGTCAATGCTCTACTACATTTCCATTTTCTTTTATTCTTTGTGACTAGTATCCTTACGGGCATCTCTAAGCAAAAAGAGTAATAGCTAGTTCCTTTTCTCCCACCACACATTCACACACTTTGCTGGCAGCTGAATAGGAAGCAACTCAGGGAGGCAACTTGTGGGGAGAAATAAACTTTGGCCAACGGTTAAACTGGAAAACTCACAATCAGCCACTAACATCCCCCTTAAAAAACCACAGCACAACAGCTGGCATGTGTATCTACTGCTACTATACTACTAAATCTTCAATGATGGCTCTAATATTTTAAACTTTTGCCTTACTGTCCAGATGGAGGTTAAAGAACATAAATCTGATTGTCAGAGCTAAATTCAAATTGCTGACTACTATTAATTAAGTGACCCTTGGTAAATTAGGTAATCTCTGGGAATTTCAGGTTCCTTATCTAATGTGAATCCACACCCATTCTGTGACTGAAAGTTTGGTCTTGAAAGTGTGACTGCTGGATGCATATTTTCCTATCATCCAGCTGCCCTTCAGTGCCCCCCCCCCCCCCCAGCTTCTTCTCCTTTTCTAAACCTAGCGCTAGTCTGGTTTTGGATGCTAAAAAATCTCAGAACTTTGTACAAATCACTTAACCCCAATGAACCCGTTTACTCATTTAGAAAACAGTAATACAATATTTGTCCTAAATTCACAGCTTTAATTTGAAGATTATATTAAATAATGGGTGCCAAGGGCTTGTGAACTGTAAAGCCTGAAGACGTTTTTCAATTTTCTTCTCAAACTGTCAATACATGCAGACATCTTAACTTTATTATAAAAGCAACATCTGCATTGCACACAATTTACAAAACTCTTAAAAATGCGTATCTAGTAGTTAAAATCATTTGTACACATTTCCATCAGTCAGATTTAAAGTAACACATCAATATTACAATTTTTTTTACTGTAAACAAACTCAGTAAAAAACAAACAAAAAAATCTTTGTATTATGGAAAATTTCAATTTTATACTCAAGCATAGGGATAGTATTGTGAACTCTCAATACCCAATCCCCAGATTAAACAATTACCAGCTCTATTTCATCTAAATGCTTCACCTCATCCCCAGTTATTTTGAAAGCAAACCCCAGATATATCACTTCATCCGTAAATATGTCGGTATCTATCTACAAAAGGTAAGAATCTTTAAAAGCATAATCACAATGCTAATATCACATATAAAAATTAACAATAATTTCTTTTGTATTATTAAAATTTTTTTATGTTTACTTTTGACAGAGAGAGAGAGAGAGATAGAGAGAGAGAGTTAGAGAGAGAATATGAGTGGGGGAGGGGCAGAGAGAGACAGAGAGAGACAGAATCTGAGGCAGGCTCCAGGCTCTGAGCTGTTAGCACAGAGCCTGACTCGGGGCTCGAACTCACCAACCCCGAGATACCTCAGCCCAAGTCGGACGTTCAACCGACTGAGCCACCCACGCGCCCCAACAATAATTTCTTAATATCATCAAATATCCAGTGTTCAGATTTTCTCGAGAGTCTCATGGTTTTATGCAATTTTATAACTGCACGTTTAACTTGACTCTGTCAACGCTACACCTGGTCTCCCTTCACCGTCCGGGTCGTTCCGCTTCCCCTGCCGCTCGCCCTCCTCCAAGGTCCCTGTTGCAGTTTTCTTTCAACCCCACCAGACGTGGGGAACACCTCTGGAACCCTGGAGACGACCGCCAGCGGAACCGAAGTCGCGCCTCCTCTGCGAGCTCCGGTGGGAGTTCTTTTTCAATTGCACTAAGAGCCGTGTCTGCTAACCGATTGGCAGGGGAAACCGGAAGGTCTTGTGAGTTTGTAGAGCGGCTAAAGAACTGCCACGAGAAGAAGTGAAGGACCTGGTCCGCTGGTTTTCATCGGGGCTGGAGCTCAGAGGAGCCTGGACCGCAGTATCGATGGAGGGTGGGACGGGAGGTCGAACCAGCAGCGCGCTGTTCGCGGGTTTCCGGGCTTTGGGGCTTTTTAGCAACGACATTCCACACGTGGTGCGGTTCAGTGCTCTGAAGCGCCGATTCTATGTGACGACCTGCGTGGGCAAGAGCTTCCACACCTATGACGTGAGTGACTTCTTCCTTCGCCAGCCTCCCGGGAACCACCCCCTTGGCCCCCAGCTGAGAGCTGCCTCAGCTCTCTCCAGGGGCAGTCCTGCTCTGCTCCCCCACTGATCAAGGGCTTGCATTTCTGCCGTCTCTTCCCTAACTCCTACCTGTCCAGTTTCATCACGAGTTCACATCCACGTGCTGTTGTTGTAGCCCTTGCAATCCGCTTGGGGCGAGTTTCGGAGGCTGTCCTGCTAGGGAAAAGTACCAGAGAACATTTCAGTTCTATAGCAATGTATTTGTTCAGTAAATGTCTGTTCAGGTTCCCTTGAAGATGTAAACGTGATTAAGACCAGTTTCTGCCCCCTCTTAACCAGAAGGACTTGTAAGACATTTTATTGTGCAATTTCTGACACGCTGGATTAGAAATTCAGACTAAACTACATTGGAAGATCTTGGAGGGGGTGAGATTAATTATGATTTTGGGGACTGTTCACATTTGGTAGCAAACTAGTTTCCTTAAACTTCCCCTGAGCATCTATTTTCTACTAACATTTGAGGGTCTCGTACGGTGCTTCTTAGTCTAAGCCTGGCAGCAACTTCTTTGTGAGATATGTATCGTTTACCGTTTTCCGTAGCACCCTTGTATAAACTAGGAAACAATCTCAGAAATTAAGTTATTTGTCCCAGGGCTTCCTGGGAAGCCTTGTTAGTGATGGTTTTTCTCCTTTAATTTCTTATGAATCATAGTCTTTTGTTGCTGTTTACTTTTTCCCCTTCATCTTCTCCGAAGGAATGCATGCTCTGTGAAATCAGGGAGCTTTTCTTTATGATAAAGATGATAATAGCCAGTGTTGATTAAGCACTTCTTGTGGAAGCTGAGCTGTGAAGTTGCATTCTTTCAAGGATTGTGGGAAGCAAATGTGTTAGTAGCAGGAAGAGTTGGTTGTTGGTAGCTGGTTGAGTTAGTGGAAGAGGAAAGTGAGGAACATGCCCAAAGTGGAGATGGTGCTGGTGATGGCAGCTAACGTTTATTAAACGTTAATTATGCCTGGCTCCGTTAACACATTTTATACACTGAATACTCATAACAACTCCATAAAGCAGGTACCTATTTTATTTAATTTTTTTTAAGTTTATTTATTTTGAGAGAGAGAGAGAGAAAGCACGCACGCACGGGCGTGCTAGTGGTGAAGGGGTGGAGAGAGGGAGAGAGAGAATCCCATTCGGGCTTTGCATTGACCGTGAGGAAGAGGGGCTCCATCCAATGAACAATGAAATCATGACCTGTGCTAAAATCAAGAGTCGGATTCTTAACCATCTGAGCCACTCAGGTGCCTGGTACTTATTTTAATTCTTATTTTACAGATGAGGAGGAATTTGAGACACAGGGAGACTGATTAATTTTGTCAAGGTCATGTTGCTGGATCAGTAACCATAGATTGGGATCAGCTAATTACAGCCTGCAAGCCAGTCCTATCCTGCATTTGTTTTTGTATATATGTGACATTTTTGTTTATCTTTTTGAGTTTAAGTGTTTTGAGTTTATTTGTTTGAGTTTATTCTAATATAATGATCTCTAAGTAAAATTTTCCACAGTAGTAGAATACAATATAATTAAATTTTGCATGGTATGGAGACCTGTGTGTGTTTACATTTAAGAAATATAGGATATGTAAAAAAAAAAAAAAAAGAAAGAAAAAAAAAATATGGGATATGTAATTTGATCTCCAAGGGCCCTTTCAGTCTTAATATTCTAGCATCTCTGGGATTTGAATTTACACTTATACCTCACTGAACTCTGTGCTTCAGAGATGGGTGGTTTTGACATTTAAAAAAAATTTTTTTTTTAACGTTTATTTATTTTTGAGACAGACAGAGACAGAGCATGAATGGGGGAGGGTCAGAGAGAGAGGGAGACACAGAATCTGAAACAGGCTCCAGGCTCTGAGCTGTCAGCACAGAGCCCGACGCGGGGCTCGAACTCACGGACCTCGAGATCATGACCTGAGCCAAACCCGGACGGTTAACCGACTGAGCCACCCAGGTGCCCCAGTTTTGACATTTTTAAATGGTTGGAGAAAAAATAAAAACTAATAATATGTCATGACATATTAAAATTACATGAAAATCAAATTTCTGTATACATAAGTCAAATTTATTGGAATAGAGCTGTACACATTTGTTTATATATTATATGTGGTTGCTTTCAAGTTTTGTTAGCAGTTGCATAATTTCAGCAAAGACCACATAGCCTGCCAAGCCCTGAAGTATTTACTATATGACCCTTTGTAGAAAACGTTTATGTCCCCCTTCCATCACCACTCCTGATGAAATAGTTGAAAATATAAGTTTTCCTAATAATGAAAAATTAGGGTCAGTATATTTTTTAGGAAAGAGAGCATAGCAGATTTATGTATGAGATTATCTTAGTTTTCAAGTGTTAAATTTTCATTAACAAAAGCAATTATAATCTAATATTTTTTTTTTCTTTTTAAAAACAGGTTCAGAAACTTAGTCTGGTGGCAGTAAGTAAGTATAAACTTCATCCTGAATTTATTCATGTTTAGTGTCTTTTAAAAATATTAAATTTGGGGGGCACCTGGGTGGCTCAGTCCATTAAGCGTCTGACTTTGGCTCAGGTCATGATCTCGTGTTTCGTGAGTTCGAGCCCCGTGTTGGGCTCTGTGCTGACAGCTCGAGGCTTGGAGCCTGCTTTGGATTCTGTGTCTCCCTCTCTGTCTGCCCCTCCCTCACTCATGTTCAGTATCACTCTGTCGCTCAAAAATAAATGTTAAAAAAAATTTTAAGTATATTAAGTTTTTGACATTAATTTTAAGACTTAAAGAATATATAAGAAATTCATTGTGTATTTCTGATAAACTTACATAGTTAAAAAATAAGTTCAGGATAGGATCAGATGTTGCATTTAGTTGTCATCTCTTTAGTCTTTTTAAATTTAGAATAGTTCATTAGACTTTGTGTTTCACAGCATTGATATTTTTGAAGAGTATAGGCCAGTTCTTTTATAGAATGTCCTTCAATTTGACCTTTTCTGCTGTTTTCTCATGATTAGATTCAGGTTATGCACGATGGCAAGAATAACAAAGAAATAATTCAGAATTCTCAGTGAATTTTATTAGCAGGCACATGCTGTTGATTGGTTCTATTCCTGGCAGTGGTAACTTTGATCATTTTATTAAGGTAACATTTGTCAGGAGGCTCCATTTTAAAGTTTTACTCTTTGTAATTAATTTTAAAGTTTTACTCTTTGTAATTAATAAGTATCTTGTGGTTAGATACAGTGAGACAGTGTAAATATCCTGTTACTTTTGAGAGTTTTACCCACCGTTTTGTCACTTAGTGATGGTACTTGCCTGAACCAGTTATTAGAATGATGATTACCAAATAGTGATTTTCGGGTTCCATCATTCCTTCTACTGTCAGGAAGGGTTTTCCCTTTTCCTACGTTTTGATACTTTTCCAATAGAAGGAAAATTTATTTTTTTTGGAAACCGTTTTACAGAATAAAGGGCCTGCCAGGGCTGAGAGATTGTAGTATAACCATGAAATGTGATCTTTGTAACAGAAACAGAGGAGAGCTATAAGGAACCTAGTGTATGTGTCTGATTAACTTAAAATTTTAAAACGATTATAGAAGGGCACTATAACCTAAGTTGAATACAAAGTGATTAATAAACCTATAAAAATAGCATTTGGGGAATGAAATTTTTTTTTAAGTTTTATTTTGTTTATTTTGAAAGAGAGCAAGCGAGCACGTGTGTGGGGGAGGGGCAGAGAGAGGGAGAGAGAGAACCCCAAGCAGGCTCTGCACTGTCAGTACAGAGCCCAATGTGGGGCTTGAGCTCACGAACCGTGAGATCATGATCTGGGCTAAGATCGAGAGTCAGACGCTTAACAGACTGGGCCACCCAGATGTCCTGGGAATGAAATCTTAAAGTAGAATATGCAGCATGAAAAATACTTAAAACAATCATCTATCTTCTAACTCTCCTGCCCCTAAAACAAGGAATAAGAAGAAAAGGCCAATGTGACCATGATAGAGAGGAATAAAGAAATCATATCGTGTGAGAAATGGCCAGAGGTGATAGGCATATTTGCCTTGGAGAAGACTGAGTAGATAACTGTATTGTTCATTTAAAGGGTCAGGATTTAGAGTATCATAGGGAATTTTTCTGAGGTTTTCCCAAAGCATAGACTTAAATAGGGGTTAGGTCTTGATTTACTTTAAAAATTTTCCTAGAGTTATAAGTAAATGTGACATTCCTGAAGGCATTTACATGAAGGGTTGATAACTATCTGCCAGTTTTTTATGTGAAGTGTGAATTTTTTCCAAATAACCTCAAAAAGCTTTTCATTTCTTTAGGATTACATTTTAATGTCTGTAAATATTAGATTTTAATTCTCTTAGGGAAGATCAAGTGATTTAATATTCTCAGTCTGGTAGTTATTATTAGAAGTATAAAGTAACATTGAAGTCAAGTTTATACCGATTATTAGTTTTTATTCATATATCTACACATAGATACATATTTTTTAATTATAGCCATGAAAAATGGTATATGTATAATTGAGATTTCTATCTGTGCCAAGATCTTACAATTTCTTATTTCTTTTATATTGTCTTTTACCTAGGTAACTCTGTCCCACAGGATATCTGCTGTATGGCAGCTGATGGGAGGCTAGTCTTTGCTGCTTATGGGAATGTTTTCTCTGCATTTGCCCGTAATAAAGAGGTTTGTATCACTGAACTATTTTAATGTGTTTTTTGCAGTTAATAGTTAATTGTAGTGAAAGTGGAGGGAACTTTAATGTTGCTGTTCTTCTACTAGAATGCTCTGGACATGTACTTGTTTTATTTTAAACATTTATCTTGTTTTCTGGAGGAAGAGAAAGTTGATTTCATCAAATTTTCAGAATTAGTTAAAACTGGCACTTCAGTTTTCTTCATCAGGGTTGAACATCAGAATTATTTGGGCAGCTTCTTCAAAATTTTCCTGCCCAGTTGGGTCTCATATCCTGAGCTTTCTACTTTGTATTTTTGGGTGGGGTAGGATTTAGAAAATACTTTTGAAAATGCTTTCCCAGGAGATTGGTTTTTTTTCCTTTTCTTTTTTTTTTTTATTTTTATTTTTATTTTTTTTTGGGACAGAGAGAGACATAGCATGAACGGGGGAGGGGCAGAGAGAGAGGGAGACACAGAATCGGAAACAGGCTCCAGGCTCCGAGCCATCAGCCCAGAGCCCGACGCGGGGCTCGAACTCACGGACCGCGAGATTGTGACCTGGCTGAAGTCGGAAGCTTAACCGACTGCGCCACCCAGGCGCCCGTTTTTTTTTTTTTTTTTAATCCAAGTTAGTGCGAGGCGCCTGGGTGGCTCAGTCAGTTGAGTGTCTGACTTCTGCTGAGGTCATGCTCTCACAGTTTGTGGGTTTGAGCCCCATGTCAGGCTCTATGCTGACAGCTCAGAGTCTGGAGCCTGCTTTGGATTCTGTCTCCCTCTCTCCCTGCCCCTCCCCAGCTCATGCTCTGTTCCTCTCTCACTTAAAACAATAAAATAAAACGTTAAAAATTTTTTTTAAATCCAAGCTAGTGAGTGTATAGTCTAATAATGATTTCAGGAATAGAATTTAGTGATTCATACTAACATAAAATACCCAGTGCTCATCCCAACAAGTGCCCTTCTTAATGTCCATCACCCATTTACCTTTTAGCCCATCCCCCCACCCACCACCCTGCCAGCAACTCTCAGTTTCCTCTCTGTATTTAAGAGTCTTTGAGTGGCTTACAGAGTGGCTGCACCAGTTTGCATTCCCACCAGCAGCACAAAAGGGTTCCTCTTTCTCTGCATCCTTGCTACCATCTGTTGTTGCCTAAGTTGTTAATGTTAGCCATCCTGACAGGTGTGAGGTGGTATCTCATTGTGGTTTTGATTTGTATTTCTCTGGTGATGAGTGATGTTGAGCATCTTCTCATGTGTCTGTTAGCCATGTTTTCATTGGAAAAGTGTCTATTCATGGTTTTTTTGCCCATTTCTTCACTGGATTATTGGTTTTTTGGGTGTTGAGGTTGATAAGTTGTTTATAGAGTTCAGATACTCTTTATTTGATATGTCACTTGCAAATATCTTCTGTTCCATTGGTTGACTTTTAGTTTTGCTGATTGTTTCCTTCGTTTTGCAGAAGCATTTTATCTTGATGAGGTCCCAGTAGCATCTTTGCTTTTGTTTCCTTTGCCTCCAGAGACACGTCAAGTAAGAAGTTGTTACAGCTGAGGTCAAAGATGTTGTTGTCTATTTTCTTCTCTAGGATTTTGATGGCTTCCTGTCTTACGTTTAGGTCTTTCACCCATTTTGAGTTTATTTTGTCTGTGGTATAAGAAAGTGGTCCAGGTTCATTCTTCTGCGTGTCTCTGTCTAGTTTTCCCAACACCATTTACTGAAGAGACTCTTTTTTCCATTAGATATTCTTTCCTGCTTTGCCAAAGGTTAGTTGGCCATACGTTTGTGGGTCCATTTCTGGGTTCTCTATTCTGTTCCACTGATCTGAGTGTCTGTTTTTGTGACAGTACCATACTCTCTTGATTACAGCTTTCTGATAGAGCTTGAAGTCCAGAATTGTGATGCCTCCTGCTTTGGTTTTCTTTTCCAACAGTACTTTGGTTATTTGGGATTTTTTTCTGGTTCCATGCAAATTTTAGAATTGTTTGTTCTAGCTCTGTGAAGAATGCTGGTGTTATTTTGATAGGGGTGCATTGAATATGTAGATTATTTTGGGCAGTATCAACATTTTAACACTATTTGTTCTTCCAATCCACAAGCATGGAATATTTTTCTGTTTCTTACTGTTTTGTAGTTTTCAGAGTATAGATCTTTACCTCTTTGGTTAGATTTATTCTTAGGTATCTTATGTTTTTGGCGCAATTGTAAATAGGATTGATTCCTTGATTTTGTTTTCTGCTGCTTCATTATTGGTGTATAGAAATGAAACCAATTTCTGTACATTGGTTTTTATATCCTTTGACTTTGCTGAATTCATGTATCAGTTGTAGCAGTTTTTTGGTTGAGTCTTTTGGGTTTTCCACATAGAGTATCATGTCGTCTGCAAATAGTGAAAGTTTGACTTCCTTCCTGCTGATTTGGATGCCTTTTATTTCTTTTTTGTTGCCTGATTGCTGAGGCTAGGACTTCCAACACTATGTTGAATAACAATGGTGAGAGTGGACATCCCTGTCGTGTTTCTGCCTGTAGGGGAAAAGCTCTTAGTCTTCCCCCATTGAGGATGATATTAGCTGTGGGTCTTTCATATATGTCCTTATGATCTTGAGGTGTGTTCCTTCTATCCATACCTCTTGAGGGTTTTTATCAAGAAAGGATGCTGTTTTTTGTCAAATGCTTTTTCTGCATCTGTTGAGAGGATCACGTGGTTCTTATCCTTTTATTAATGTGATGTATCACATTGATTGATTTGCAGATATTGAACCAACCCTGCATTCCAGGAATAAATCCCACTTGATCATGGTGAATAATTCTTTTAATGTATTGTTGGATCCAGTTTGCTATTATCTTGAGAATTTTTACATCCATGTTCATCAGGGAAATTGGTCTATAGTTCTCCGTTTTAGTGGGGTCTTTGTCTGGTTTTGGAATCAAGGTAATACTGTCCTCATAGAATGAGTTTGGAAGTTTTCCTTCCATTTTTATTATTTTGGAACAGCTTAAAAAGAATAGATGTTAACTCTTCTTAAAATGTTTGGTAGAATTCCCCTGGAAAGCCATCTGGCTGTGAACTTTTGTTTTATGAGAGATTTTTTATTACTGATTTAATTTCTTTACTTGTTATGGGTCTGTTCAAATTTTCTGTTTCTTCCTGTTTCAGTTTTGGTAGTTTACATGTTTTGGAATTTGTCCATCTCTTCCAGATAGCCCAATTTGTTGGCATATAATTTTTCATAATATTCTCTTATTATTGTTTTTATTTCTGTGGTGTTGGTTGTGATCTCTCCTCTTTCATTTGGGTTTTCCACATAGAGTATCATGTCGTTATATATCATTTGTGATTTTATTTATTTGGGTCCTTTCTTTTTTCTTTTTGATCAGTCCTGCTAGTGGTTTATCAATTTTGTTAATTCTTTTAAAGAACCAGCTTTTGGTTTCGTTGATTTTTTTTCTACTTTTTTTTTTTTTTAATTTCGCTGTCATTGATTTCTGCTCTAAAATCATTTCCCTTCTTCTGCTGTTTTGGGCTTCATTTGCTGTTCTTTTTTCAGCTCTTTTAGGTGAAAGTTTAGGTTATGTATTTGAGACCTTTCTTCCTTCTCTAGGAAGGCCTGAATTGATATATACTTCTCTCTTATATTGCCTTTGCTGTATTCCTGAGGTTTTGGACTGTCATGTTTTCATTTTATTTATGCCACTACTTTATGTGGATTGACTTTTTCATTATGAACAACTCAGCCCATGACTCCTTTTCTAAGAACCAAGTGGTTCTCTGTATAGAGAAAACTAGATTCTCTGTTTTCTACACTGGTAAGGAAGGGTCTTTTCTTAATTTCTCATTTGGTTTCTAAGTTTGTTCTGGAAAAACAGCCTTGAGAGATGACCTGGCTCAGGACGTCCAGAATGAAAAGGGAAGTGGCAGTATGGCTGCCTAGATAGCCAAGGATTCGGATCAGTGTACTTGTCAAGGTCTAACTTGGACTGACATTTGTTCCCAGGGTCCTCCATCATCACTGCCTGTGGCAGAGGAGGGCAGTTTACCTGTGGAGGTCTTTAATGGGACTTGTTTGAATTTTTAGAGTCAGGAAAAATGTCCTTTTTTTTTTTTTTTTTTTAAATACAAAATACTGCAGTTTGTAGTTTTCCCTGGAAGATACAAATAGAGAGAAAGTAAGGGTGGCAAGGCATGGGAGACTAATTGCAGGAATTGTAGGAAGCTGCTACTACTTCTAGGTCTAAAGGACAAGGAGAAGAAATAACATTTCTGGAATTTGGTGAGAACTGAAATCACAGAGAAGGGGCTGTAGTTCTTAAGGAATGCAGCTACTGTAAGGATAAGGGTCTCTGTGTGTGAAAACAGAAGTACTCTATCCTCCCTATCTCATCTGGAAGCCAGCTGGTGATGGAGCTTATAGAGTTAGCCTTCTAGAACATAACCATTTTTTTAGGATGCATGGAGTAGTGCTGGTTAGATTGGGTGAACAACCCGGCTGTATGTGTCCTCCCTAAGCTCAGTTGTGAGGTTGAACTTCAGAGGTCTCATTTCTATGTTTCTAGTTTAGGCTTCCTTATTATTGGACTGGCTGAGGGAGCAGGTGAAAATGCCTGGTTCCTTGCCATTTGTTAATCTAACCTTGGATAATCAAAAGTTGGATTACGTTTCTTAATGAGAGCATCTTTAGGATTAGCATGTTTTTGGTTAATATGAATAATGTTAAATGTTGAATGAGTAATCATATTAAATTCTTTTGAACTTTAACATTGTAGGTAGTACACACCTTTAAGGGTCATAAAGCAGAAATCCATCTGTTGCAACCCTTTGGGGATCACATTATCTCTGTTGATACTGACAGCATTCTTATTATTTGGCACATATATTCAGAAGGTAAGAATGAGCCAATTTATTACATTATCATGGGGCGGATAGTATGTGTGCAACTAAAATTAAAAACCTATGTAAACACAACTTCCATGTCAGAGGTTTCACATGTAATCAGAAAAAAATTTAGACTCTTTAATATATATGAAGAAAAAGGTTGTAAGTAAAAAATGGATAGATAATTTTAGTCAGCTAGGAGCTAACTATAGTATTTATAACATGTTTAATGTATTAATTTCAGCTAATACATCTTCCATTGCAGTTCTCCAAGTTCAGTGATGCGTTAATTATTTTCTCTGTAGAGTGCATTTTGGTATATGATTACACCCGAATAACTCTTGGTTTGTATTTTCAACTTTCTGCAAAGGAGATTGTGGTAGTAAACTAAAGATCCTGTAAAGATCCTATAACCTAAAGGAAAGGGTACATCCTTTCTCTAAGAATATGAGTCAGTGTTCTTTAAGTGTGATAGTGTTATACAGTGGTAGCAAGCTATGTTTGGTGGAAATGTATGAGAATCACTGTTTTTACTTTCACCAAGATTTGCCTCTTACTTTTTACATCTTTGAGAGACCCATCAATCTCCCTAGATATTTGGCCTTTCACTCCATGGAAGAGTTCAGTATAAGTACTTCACTTTGGAATATTCACTCTGCCTCTTGATCAAATTATAAAAATAGTAAGACTGAATCCTTTTTTTAAACCTTATTTTTTATTCCTATAAACAAGTTCAGCAATGAGTGGAATTTTTAATAGCACTGATATTAGAATTTTAGAAAACTTTTGACAGTCTAAATTATTTACAAGTTGCCCCTCATCACATTTAATTTCTCAAGGAATGTGTAAAGGTTCGAATGTAAGTCTTTGGTTTATATTAAGACATAAATCTCTGATATGGTAGGCTTACTTTTAAGGGCTGGGTATATGAAAAATAATTACATGTTGTTTATAACTTTTACTTTTGTAGAGGAATATCTGCAATTGACTTTTGATAAATCAGTATTTAAAATTTCTGCAATTTTGCATCCAAGTACCTACTTGAATAAAATACTTCTTGGCAGTGAACAAGGAAGCCTACAGTTGTGGAATGTAAAATCCAAGTAAGCACTTTATTTAGAATATAATGTAGGTGGTTCCCATCTTATCCTTACCTACTACTCCCTAACGCATACTTAAGTCTCTCAATTCTCCCTGCCTTTATATGTTTACCTGAGGGCCTTCTATAAGTATACCTACTTTTGGTGTTGTATCACGGTATCACATAGGCAAAAGGTGGCATGTGGTCCTGGCACATGGTAGGCAGCTTCATAAGTACCCATTTAAAAGTATATACTAATGGCCCTAATCTGTAAAGAATCCATATAGCTATAGAGAAGACTCTAGTAAAGTAACATAAGAAAATAATTATGCGCTGGTCACTGGACAGCATCTAGTTTTCAATAAACTGAAGAAGTAGGAGAAGGCAAAGTCAATCAGTATTAATTTAGTGCTAGCATTTAGGAATCATTTTTAGGGTGAAAGTCCTTTTATTATCAACCACAAACTTGATGGACATTTACTGTAATATTGGTATAGCTGGAGGGCTAGATAAATGGTTTTGAATACCTCCACCTGTTACTTGAACATTTATCCGGAGAAAAAAGTGATAGTTCAATCTTTGTATAGCATTAAAAAGACAAAAATATTTGACCATCCAAATTGTACTTTCTGAATCCCTCATAAATTTGAAAGGGAAAATAAGATTATCAAAGTTTTAACATTTATCCTAGTTCGTAGTTTTAAATCAGTGTTTTCATTCAATTTAGCAAATATTGACTACCTACCCTTGTAGGTTTAGGGATAATGACAGAAGTATTGTCTCTGCTCCTGCATTATATATTGAGGCTCTTTATGTGATGTTTACACACTATTTTACATTAAATATTCCTTGGATAATCATTGAGTAATCTGTGCCCACTTACTAAATTTACTATATGATTTAATACTTTATTGAGTATCATTATAACAATTTCAGAATCTCTGTTTCTTCATGGACTTCTTTATCGTTTGTGGCTTGATTCTGTAATTTAGAGCAGCATCACTATTGTCATGTGACAGTTATATAACATAAGTATCATAGTTATATTCCCATTGGTAATATTTTTCTAGAAACACATTGCAGTGAAAAAACAAGATCCACCTACATTCTAAGATGGTTTTTTGTTATAGTCTGTAATATAAAAATGATTTTTAGCTTGTATTTTTTTTCTATTTCTTAAAGAGTTCGCATAGTATAGTAGTTACTAGCAGCATGGGGCATAGGATCTGGAGTTGGTCTGTCTGGGCTCTATGAATTATTAGCCATAGAACCTTAGCTTAATTGTTTCACATAATTAAGTTTCTTATTTTCTTATCTGGATAATGGTGATAATATCTACCTCATGGAATCATTTTGAGTATTAAATAAGTTAATATATATATACTTAGAATACTGTGGGTCAGAGAAACAACTTAAATATCACCCATTATTATTTTGCTTTTTAATATATAGTCGATTTTGTTTCCCTAAAAAATAAAAACTTTCAACTACTTTTCTTCCTGTAGTAAGCTTCTGTATACGTTTCTGGGATGGAAAGTTGGAGTCACAGCTCTTCAGCAGGTTAGTATTTTTTTGTTAAGTCAAAGAAGAAATGAAGTTAGTAGTGTGATCTTTCAGTTTCAGGGGTCAACCATATTTTTTAGACCTAAAGACAAAAATAATATATAAAGTAGTTTATTTTTATAAATATTGCCCTAAAAGGTAGTGTTTTGGAAATGTCATTGAAAACAATAATGCCTTTGCCTATAAACGTTTATGGAAATCTTTTTACCTGGAATTAGGCTCTAAACCTATAGTTGCTATGGAACAATGTTTACCAATCGTTTTGTAAACATGTAGTCCAGTGCCTTGTGCAGAGTGGAGATGATGGAGATGAGTTAGTTGTTCAGTAAAGCAAGGGAGATTGTAGGTCATGCAGAGAAATTTGTTCTAATTTTGAAGGTTGTAGCTTGGAATAATTGGGACCCGAATCCTAACATTTTTAATTGCACTTTTCCTTAAATAACTGCTTTTGTTTTCATGAGACTGCAGAACATGTATGAATGATGTAGGTCTGCAGAGAATCTTACATTGGACACGTATACTGCCAGTATATCCTTGTCCTTCTGAATAGCTCTTGCTTATACCTGCCCAACTTATATTCATTCTTTCATTCTCTCTCAGTACCATCAACCTTGCTGTGCTTTTGCCTACCCATAAGACCCCAGAGGTATCAGATGATTAGGTCCCTTGAGGGCAAGGAATCATACTTGTTTTAATATCCCCAGGGTCTCATGCATCATGGTCACATGATGGTAGATTAATAAAATGGTTAATGTGATTCTATTCTGTAATGGTATTGAACATTGATCTTCTGTGCTAAAATAGAGAAACTTATTATAGAGCCTGTATGTAATACCATTTATAAAATGAAGATTCTATTCATAAAATATTAGAGCTGGGACAGACTAATCCTAAGACTTTTTTGCCTTTTAACATGTTTTATAGGTTTTTGTTTCCTTGGATAAAAAACTGTTCACTTCCTGTGTAGTTGGCCTTTTATGTTGCCAGGCATATGGCAAGCCTTTTTATGTTTTCTAAGAGCTGTATCTCTTTTGTTTCTTTCCAGTCACTGATCTGTAGTGATTTCATATATCAGATTCCTTTTCTTTTATGGTTGTTTTCTTACTGAGTCAGCTGTGTTTTAGGAATGAGGGGATTGATGGTGACTACCAGATTTGAAGCTGGGAAGTAACTTGAAAAAATCATTCCTAAATATTTCCATGTGAAATAGCAATCAAAGTATGCTAGAATGGTAATACTTACTAGGTTGTTTTTGTTTTTTTTTTTTTTTTTGTCATCCTCAAGAAGATATTCTATTATTTCTTTTACATAATTAATGATGCATAACATCAGGATTATTGAAGCTATTTTGATTAAGAATAAAAAGTGAGTAATTTAAATTTCAGGCACCAGCTGTGGATGTTGTTGCTGTTGGTCTTATGTCAGGTCAGGTTATCATTCACAACATTAAATTCGATGAAACATTAATGAAGTTTCGTCAAGACTGGGGACCTATTACTTCGATTTCATTTCGTACAGGTAACTTTTAACTTAATTATTAGTAAGAGTTAAGAATGTTTAAAATGTATACTTCGAAGCTTATAGAAATTTTCCAAGTGGATGTTTTCTTGCAAGTTAATGTATTTAATAGAAATAAGTGAAATACTGCATTACAAACAGCCATAGGAATATGGATAGATTATTGGTGCATAGTTTTTTCTAACCTTATGTTTATGGATTAAAGGGATGGAGAGAAGAATTGTTACGTTTGGTTGTTTTATGGCGCATGTTTTTCTTAATGTATTTTATTTTTAATAACAGATGGTCATCCAATAATGGCAGCTGGAAGCCCATGTGGCCATATTGGACTCTGGGATCTAGAAGACAAAAAGTTAATCAATCAGATGAGAAATGCACATTCTACAGCGATTGCTGGACTGACATTTCTCCATAGAGAGCCCCTTCTTGTCACAAATGGTGCCGACAATGCTCTGAGGGTATTATTATTATTGTTATCATTTTCCTGGCTTCTACCCTTGGGGTTATTGCAAGCCTGTTTTAGTGTATCAGCCTAAAACCTAGAAGATGAGAGGAAAATGGGATACGGTAATGGTATAGATGAAACAAAAGTACAGCAGGTTACATGATTGCAGTGAAGTGAAAAAGAGTTACAGTTTTTCTCTCCCCAGCCCCTTCTCCAGAGTCAGCACTACCCAGTGCCAGTTGATAGGTGTAGAAGATGACCTGACTGCTTACAAATCATTTAACACATTGTGAAAGAACCTTACCTTTTTACTTCTTGGCAGATATGGATATTTGATGGTCCTACAGGTGAAGGCCGGCTTTTGAGATTCAGAATGGGACATAGTGCTCCTCTTACCAAAATCAGATATTATGGACAAAACGGACAGCAAATTCTTAGTGCAAGTGAGTTTCTGCTTCATCCTATTAGTTTATTCCATAAGGCATTGAGAGCAGGGTATTTAATAATTATTAGGTTTGGTATTGAATTTTCAGATTCAGATTTGAATTTGAGTGATTTGGAAATCTGAGTAAATGAGGAGATTCTTTTTGAAAGCTTCAGGAAGCACTGTAGATACTGTCTTCATTTAGAATGTTATTTTATTTACTGATCTTCACAGACAGGTGGCTGGATTCTGAAACTGTGGCCCTTGCCAAGTCTCATAATCTGCTGAAAATTATTAGTAACTCATATTATCCTTGCTTCTTACTAAATGGCATTCTTTGTACAGGTGAATATTATAATGAAGTAGTTGCAATTTAGCTCTCCTTTTAAAGTATCCCAAACTGTAACTTCAAGTTTTAAGAATCATTAAGGTCTGTCATTCAAATGATCCATTGTTTTGATGAAGTTTGATAGGTATTTTCTATGTATATCAACAGGTCAAGATGGAACTCTGCAATCATTTTCCACAATACATGAAAAATTTAACAAGAGTTTGGGACATGGTAGGTCATTTGCAAGACGGAAAAAAAAAGCTACTGGTCACAAAAGAAACGTTTCAAGATACTGTGAGACAACCAGATGAAGTTTCATTGATAAATTTCCTTTTTTCTTGGATAAAATTAAAAAACCCCTGTATGGAAGAGTAATAGATTTTTAACATCAGTGTTGCTGTAGAAGTGGTTGAGGTGCTGCTATAAGGTTATTGAAAAGAATTAGACAGCTTGGGTGGTAAAAACATACTGCTGCCACCCAAAAGACATCAGTGACTTATCTTGAGCCATGTGTAGAGTGCAGGATTTTAAACATGGAAGGGACATTAGAGAAGGCATCAAAGTAAGCAGTGTCCCATCTTTTTACGGAAAGAAGTTACTTTATTCTGTATCTTTTCCCATAGTTTCCAGCATTTGAAAGATTTTATAAAGAAAAAAAATGTTTTTTCAGTTTTATTCATAATTACTCCTCTTTTTAGCTACTGTCCTGGCTATTCATGTTTGTATATACTTCCAGATGAGTTACAAGATCTTTTTTAAGGATCATTCTTTAATCAGCATTCAAAGTAATACTTCTAGAAATTAAATTGGAGAGATTTGATATCTTTAAGAATCTTCACATCTAGGGATATGATATATCCTCATTCAGGTTACTTTTTATTTTCCTTAGTGCTTTAATGAAGTTTTTGTTTGTTTGTTTGTTTGTTTTTTAGTTTTCCTCCTGTTGGTCTTCCATATTTGAGATTATTCAGTGGTATCTTAGTTATTTTTTTATAATATGCTAATATTTTTTTTTGCTAGTGTTATAGATGTAATCTTTGTTCATCATATTTCTATCTGCAATATTTAGTATTTAGTAATTAATATGTAAGAATATGTAATATGTTATAATTACCAACTAATAATTATAGTGATCTTAAATATTACTGCATTGTAGAACTCACTTTTTTTTATTGGTTCTGTATTTTGTCCAATAAAATGATTATTCTAATTATTATTTGGTTGTTTCTCTTGATTGACATGACTATATTACCATCGTATCATCTGTAAAAAATGATTTTTTAACCTTTTTTTCAATTATTTATATCTCATAGTTTATATTCTTATCTAATTATATAGACTAAATTTCAAAAATGATTTAAGTAATAGTGGTTATAACATCATCTTTATTTGGTTCCTAACTTAAATAAGAGTATCTTGAGCTGTGTAGTTATATGACAAAGAATTGCTTCTCTTTTATGTTCATTTTTCATTAAGAAGGATCCATAGCTATGTTCTTCTCTCCCTCAACTCCAGGATTAATAAATAAGAAGAGAGTCAAACGTAAAGGTCTTCAGAATGCCTTGTCAGTAAGGCTTCCACCCATCACAAAATTTGCAGCTGGTAGGTAACTTAACACTGTATTCCAAGAAGTTCTGTTTTTCTATTTTTCCTACTATTTTTAAGTTTTCTTCATTTTAAACAATGTTTTTGTAGGCATTAATAAGCATTTGGAAGTACCCTAAGTGCCTACTAATCTAATGTGAAGACTGAAAAAGAATTATTTATAATTTGCAGTTATCTTTTAATTTCAGGTTTTGGTCTTCTCTGTAAGACCTATTAATAAACAGTATTTGGTATCTCATTTTGTAGCCCTTTTTATTCTATTATGTGTCTGGTGTAATGAAAGTCACTAATATAAAAAGGTAAGAACAGAGAACATAAAGTTCTATTGTAATCAAAATCAGAATACACTGAGGTCCTTATATGCTACATTATTAGAGTGGTGTTTCATTCAAAGAATTGAATTGTTGATTGTTGAGTTTAAACTACCATAGAAATAAGGCACCATTTCCATTTCGAGGTTCTTATATCAACCTGATGATGGTTTCTTTCCTTTTTTTTTTTTTTTTAAACTTTTATTTTGACCACCCTGCTTTCCATTTTTTATCTTAGAACCTGAGTGATCTCAGACATCTGAATCATGTTACTCACCTGCTTAAAAATCTTTCAGAGGGGGCGCCTGGGTGGCGCAGTCAGTTGAGCGTCCGACTTCAGCCAGGTCACGATCTCGCCGTCCGTGAGTTCGAGCCCCGCGTCAGGCTCTGGGCTGATGGCTCGGAGCTTGGAGCCTGTTTCCGATTCTGTGTCTCCCTCTCTCTCTGCCCCTCCCCCGTTCATGCTCTGTCTCTCTCTGTCCCAAAAATAAATAAAAAACGTTGAAAAAAAAAAAATTAAAAAAAAAATCTTTCAGAGGCCCCTTACTGCCAGTAGGATGTAATCTCCTCTTATGAACACAGCTTTCACGACTTTGTGATATGGCCCCAGTTGCCTTGTCTGCTTCCTATCCTTCTCAGGAAATGCATCACTTACTTCTTTTTGTTCAAGTTACTCTTGAACCTATTTGTGTCCCCGCCCCCAATTAATTGATGTTTGTTTTATTGCTTCTTTCAGGGAGCCATTTATTACTGTCCTCAAGTCTCTTTGTAAACTCTTGCTGAGTGCTTTTATAAGACACTATCGTTATTTATTATAATTTCTTCTAATCAGAATTGCTTTTTTTAAAATTTTTTTTTAAGTTTATTATTTATTTTTGAGAGATAAAGAGTGTGTGAGCAGGGGAGGAACAGAGATGGAGAGAGGGAGAGAGAATCCCAAGCAGACTTCTCACTGTCAGTGCAGAGCCCCACACAGGGCTTGAACTCATGAACCGTGAGATCGTGACCTGAGCTGAAATGAAGCTCAACCAGTGAGCCACCCAGGTGCCCCCAGAATTTCTTGTTAGATTAGAAGCTCATTGCTATCCGAAATTACCTGTACACCATCAGTCCCTAGTGCCTAATGATAACATAGAATATTATATTCTTAATAAGTAATAGGTAAATGAATGAGTGAGGGAATGAAAAATAATTTGATTTATGATTTTCATTATATTTTAGAGGAGGCTCGTGAAAGTGACTGGGATAGTATCATTGCTTGCCATCAAGGTAAACTGTCTTGTTCAACTTGGAACTATCAGAGATCTACCATAGGCGCTTACTTTCTCAAGCCAAAAGAGCTGAAGACAGATGACATAACCGCAACAGTAAGTGAGCTTGAGCTTGTTGATAAGAGCATTTTCTCCTGTAAGATTGTCCTGCAGCAATCTTGTTATACTCAAGTTTATTAATGATCATGTGGGTTGAAACAACAGTTTAACATTTTTAAATTATTTTCTAATAGTGTTAGGTTTTCCAACTGTAGAGAATTATTTTAGGTTTAAGTTTTGCTTAATTAGATGTATATTAGTTGCTTTAGTTTTCTAATTAAGTAGGATTACTCAGAATACCCTCTGAAGATGAATTCAGCATTTATCAATGAACTTTCTTACCTTAATTATGCTGAGTATACAGAACTATATTTAATGAATGTGAATCTTAAGGGTTTTTTTTCTTTCTTGATTTCTTCTGATACAGGAGTAAGATTTAGCTAACTCTTTAATGACTTATAGGTACAGAAGTTACTTAAAGCCTTTATTTTCTTATATTTGTCTCTTGAGAAGTGCCTTATAGAGAAATTCTAATTGAGTTCTAAGCCTTTCTTAAATACACCTTTCATTTTTTATGTATATATTTTTTACTTTATTTTTGAGAGAGAGGCAGAGAGAGAGAAGGAGAGAGAATCCTAAGCAGGCTCCACACTCTTGGCACAGAGACCAATGCCAGGCTCAAACTCACAAACTGTGAGATCATGACCTGAGCCGAAACCAAGAGTTGGACGCTTAACCAACTGAGCCACCCCGGTGCCCCTTAAATACAGCTTTTAAATTCCAGTGTTTACTTAAGAGTTTACTCCTCTTTAGAAATTGTGTTTCTGTTTGCTTTTGTTAATATGTTAATCCACTTCTGTTGCATTCAGATTTTCAGATATAAAGAAGCAATGTTATATTCTGGTTTGCAGAGTTGTTCTTCTTTTTTGGATTTTGTTGTTGTTTTAGTGAGAGAGAGAGAAAGCACACATCTGTGCGGGGAAGGGCAAAGGAGAAAGAGACAGAGAATCTTACGCGGGTTCTGTGGCCAGTACAGGGCCTGCGCAGGGCTCAATCTTAGGACCGTGAAATCATGACCTGAGCCAAAATCAAAAGTTGGGCATTTAATCGACTGAGTCACCCAGGTGCCATCCTTCTACTTTGTAAGAAACAGTTTTATTAATATAATTTATAAACCATAAAATTCTCTTTTAAAGTGTACAGTCCAGTGATTTTTAGTATATTCATAGGATTGGGATATTAGCACTAAAATCTAATCAGTCTAATTTTAGAATATTCTTATCAACTCAAAAAGAAACCCCATTCTCTCACTTTCCCTCTCCCTTCTCCCTAACCTAGCTAACCACAATCTGCTTTTTATTTCTATAGATTTTCCTATTCTGGGCATTTAATGTAAATGGAATCATACAAGATACAGTCTTTCTGATTGACTTTTCCATCACTTAGCATAATGTTTTCAAAGTTTATTCATGTTATAGCATTTATAACGTACTTGTTTTATTGTGGACACTACTACATTTATGTAGAAACCACATTTTATTTAGCCATTGATTAGTTGATGCTATTTATGTTGTTTCTACTTCTTGACTCTCATAAATAATGCTAACATTAGCGCATTGTAGCAGGATTTTCACAAAAGGAGTCGTGACTCCCAGGCTTTTCTTTCCAGGAAGTAACTTTATTTGTGCCAGCACGGCTCAGTTGGGTTTGTACCCAAAGAACTGAGCCCCAAACTTCACGTGGCATAGTTTTGTACATTTTCTGTTTCTTTGTCTACCATATATGGTAACACAGAAACATGCAGTCTGATTAAGTGGTCTCATGTTACAAGGTCATGAGGGATGTTGTTATCATGTACGGGTAGAGCCAGGTTGCCTTGAGGTTTTTTGTTTTTTTGTTTTGTTTTGTTTTCACATTCTTAGGGAGGGGACCCTACCACACATAAGTTTATATGTGAACATACGTTTTTGTTTCTCTGCGTTTATACCTAGGACTGGAATCATTAGGTCATAATGCAACTCTGTTTAACATTTGTGGGGAACTGCCAACCTGTTTTCCAAAGTGGCTGCCCCTTTTTATACTCTCACTAGCAATGTATAAGTGTTTCGATGTCTATACATTTTAATGAACACTTGTGATTACTCTTTTGATTATTGCCATCCTGGTTGGTATATAGTAGTATCTCATTGTGATTTGTGTTTCGGACTCAGTGTCAAGCCTCTTTTCATGTGTTTACTGATTGTATGTCTTCTTTGGAGAAATGTCTTTTCAATTCTGTGCCCATTAAAGGGGTTGTCTTTTTATATTGAGTTGTATTAGCTGTTTGTGTATTCTGGATCTAAATCCCTTATCAGATATGCAGTGTTTTTTCCCCTTTCTGTGGGCTGTCATTTCATTTTCTTGTTGATAATCATTTTCAGTGTAAGAGTTTTTATTTTGATTAAGTCCAACCTATCTTTTTTTTTTTTTGCTGATGGTTTTTGGAAAATTGTTGCCTAACCCAGGGCCATGAAGATTCACTCCTGTGATTTGTGCTAAGGAGTTTAATAGTTTTAGCTATTACATTTAAGCCTATAATCCTTTCGGAGTTAATTTATGTGTATGATGTATGTGGGGGTCCAAGTTCATTCTGTTACATATGAATATCTAGTTGTCTCAGCATCATTATTCAAAAGACTGTTCTTTCCCCCATTGAATAGTCTTGGCGTGCTTGCCAAAAATAAATTTGACATGAATATGAGGCATTATTTCCAGATTCTCAGTTCTATTCCATTGTTTTATATGTCTGTCTTTATGCCAGAACCACACTGTCTTGACTATGGTACCTTTGTGTTAAGTTTTAAAATCAGAAAAATTTAATCCTCCAAGTTCTTTTTTCAAGATTGTTTTGGCTGTTCTAATCTCTTGCATTTCCATGTGAATTTTAGGATCTGCTTGTCAATTTCTGCAAAGAAAGCAGCTAGGATTTTGGTAGGGGTTTTGTTGATACCGTAAATCAGTTTGAGGAGTGTTACCATATTAATATTACTTCTGATCCATGAACATGGGATGTCTTTCCATTTATTTAGATCCTTAATTTCTGTCAGCAGTATTTTGTGGTTGTCTGTGTACAAGTCTCATACTTCTTTGGTTTTCTGGTATCTTATTGTTTTTAATGCTATTATAAATGGAGTTCTTTCTTAAATTTGTTTTGGATTGTTTATTGCTAGTGTGTTGAAATATAATTAATTTTTGTGTACTGATCTATCATGTAACCTTGCTGAACTTATCTATTCTGTTTTTTAGTGAATACCTGTTTTTAACTTATTGAAAGTATAATTACATAGTTGATTCTCTTTTGTACAAGGCATTTTGAAAGTATGTATGCTCTATTCTCCATAGTACAAAAATCCAGTTTTAAGCTTTTATACTGTTTTGTAAACCATAGAGATTTTATCTTAAGCTTCTTAAGTTTACCTGCACAGTTTTGAGTAGCTGTTGTACTAGTAGTGGTAACGATAATTACAGCTAACATTTTTTGTGTGCTTACTTTCTTCTAGGCTCTGTGCCTAACATGCATTATTTTTTTTTGAGAGAGAGAAAGCATGTGTGCATATGCACGCACGTGAGGGGAGGAGGGGCAGAATGGGGGTGGGGAGAGAGGGAGAATCTTAAGCAGACTCTATGCACAGTGTGGAGGCTGACATGGGGCTTAGTCTCACGATAATGAGATCATGACCTGAGCCAAAATCAAGAGTCAGATGCTTAACTGAGCCACTCAGGTGCCCCTAACAGGCATTATTTTATATTATCCTTGCAACAATCCTATGATGTTGTCTGTTGTTAGCCTCTTTTTATAGACAATAAAGTTGAAGCTTAATATAATAATGATGACCATCCTAATGATATGTTTTCAGTTTTATATCTGCTGTAGAGGCAATTACATAAGGTAAGGTAAAGAAATTAGGTGGTGGAATACTTTGACTTTAGCAGTATTGTGAATAAATTAAAATTGAAAGCCAGCTGAAATACAATTCTTCTGACTTTGTAAATTTCAATTGAGTTAACTTTGGTTATGTTTTATTTTCTTGGATAATAATTTCTGTATACTTCTTAGAGAATGGACATAGAATCAAGCAGTTATTTCTTATACACCCAAGTACAATGACATTATGTTTACGAAAATTAATGAGGCAATTCATTTAGAATGCTTTTTTTTTTTAATGAGGTAATTAGTAGGTGAAAAGACATTTGGAAACCATAAAGTACAGTAAAAATATTAGTTATTTTTTGTATAATTTGTGTTAAAATTTTTTTTCCAAAGGCAGTAGATATAACTTCTTGTGGAAACTTTGCCATAGTTGGTCTGTCATCAGGAACTGTAGATGTATATAATATGCAATCTGGTATACATCGAGGAAGTTTTGGCGAGGATCAAGGTAATGAATTTTCTCCCTTTTTTTATTAAAAAAAATAATAATATACAAGGCTAATAACTGTCTCTGGCATTTATAAAATTCTTGAGTGCCAGGCATTTTGGTAAGGTTGTAGATGGGTTATCGTCAACCCTATCTAGCAGTTACTGCCATTACACCTACTATAAACACCATGTTGAAATACTTAAATAGAATGAAGTTATTGATAGATTAGATGAAAGTAGATATTATACAAATTAAAATTTGCGTTTTCTTCCCCTTTCATTAAGCAGAAAATCTTAAGCTTTCTGGCATCAGCCGGATTGATATTGTTTTAATTACAGCAATATAATAATCTTCTGAAATCCAGATTAATTTTAAGATTTTAAGAGAGCTAAATAGAGGGAACTTAGATATTTAAATGAAGGAATCACTCTTTGTGTAATGTTTAGAGAGGCAGTGACATTTTCTTAATGTCTTTTTCCTTTTAACATATGTTTTAAAGCTCATAAAGGATCTGTTAGAGGTGTTGCAGTGGATGGCTTAAACCAGTTGACAATTACAACCGGTAGTGAAGGATTACTCAAGTTCTGGAACTTTAAAAACAAAATTTTAATACACTCTATGAGCCTTGATTCGTCTCCAAATACGATGCTGCTACATAGAGACAGGTAAAGTTTTTCCTTTAATGATTATAGATTTTATTTTTGATGTTTTGGTAAAAGTCATAATGTAAGAACATAATTTATCAGGTGGGAAAATTATACATTTAATGTAAAGGAACAGAATTTTGTTTAATTTCCCCACAGGTATGCTTGATTATTAAAAAAAAAATTAAAATGACTGTGAGATTTTAATGTGAAAGGTTTGTTGGTTTGTTTATTAAAACTGGTGTGTTTATCTTACTAGTGGCATTCTGGGACTTGCCTTGGATGACTTCTCCATTAGTGTTCTGGATATTGAAACTAGGAAGATTGTCAGAGAGTTTTCTGGACACCACGGCCAAATAAATGACCTGGTAAAACGAACTTTTGATGTTTAAATAAAACTTGACTAATTTCTGTTTCTGTTTAGGTTAAAATATATTAAAACTATTGCCCTTTAATAGAATTAAAGTTTTCATATGAGATATTCAAAATAATTTGGAAATTAATTTTCAAAGAATACAGTTTTAAAGAAAATTTAGAATATAAAGAAGTTAATGCCGTCAGATTGAAGTATAAATCTCAGAGTTCATCTTTTTCTCTTAAACTCTAAACAAGGCTAAAATATCCTTTGGAGAATAAATGATCTATTGAAACATAAGCATTTATGTATGGAAACCAATTTGACAATAAATTTCATATATTGGAAAAAAAAAAAGAAACATAAGCATTTAGTATTAAACTAGGTTGAGAGAATTCATTTCTTATTTTCTGCATGCATAACAAATGAATAGTAGGGGACCTTGAATATCTGGTATCTGGTTTATTCTAGTTTAGTGTTATTTCTAGAGTTTAGATTTCTTAACTCTAAAAGAGTTTAATCAGTAAAAATGTGTTTTGGCTTACTATTACGTTTTTATAGTGGGATATAAGATACAAAAAGTACTCTAGTTTGAAAAATATATATTGAGGCTATATTAAGTTTATATATTATTTTTCATCACTCATAGACATCTTGATTCACTTGAAAACAGGAAAAAATTAAAATCTGGGCTATTGAGTGGCAATTCCAACATCTATATTTATTTATCCATTCTTGTACCAAAAATCACCAGTTTATCCATTCCCTTAAAAATATAGGGGAAAAAGCCAGGAAATTGTGTTGTTCTGCAGATAGAAAATTGGCAACATAATTTGTTGTGTTATCATCTGTAGAAATGAGGGCAGGAGTGGAGTGATTTTGATGAAATTTTTTGATGAATTTTTAAAACCAGTCGGTGCCAGCTTGCCCTTTCTTTCTTTCTTTCCTTTTCAAGCCTTATTTTGAACTTGTATGTCTAGAATTTCTCCTACTCAGCAATAAATTATTCCTGTTCAGTTAAATCTGTGAGCATATAACACAGATTACCTATCAGAGTCATTTTCCTTGTCCTTAATGTACATGATTCTGTAAATTGAACTCACTGTACCTTAAGGTTTGAGTTTTTGCTGTATCACTACAACCCAGTGAACAGATTGGAGTCCACTTATCCCAGTATCATCTGTTAATATGGATGGTGATAATCCCTGTGGTGTGTTTAAACTCCTGGATGAATAATCTACCATTATAAACATTAAAGTTTTTTTTTGGAGGGGGGGGTCTTCTTTCACATATGGCCTGATCTAAGCCTCACAACACTTATGTGCTACAGGAAAATGAGAGCTATTTATCCATTTATATCAACAGAAAAGATATAGCTTCTTTAAGGTGGCATAAGTAGTTTATTATTTACTTTTATTTTGCAATTCTAATTACCGTGGTCTTAAATTACATTTTGGAATTAAAACATCATTATAAAAGGATCTTTAACTGAAGCGACAAGTAAATAGAAGTTCTTGTGTAGTAACTTTAATATTTTAAGGGAGTTTGCATTCTTTTTTTTTTTAATGTTTGTTTATTTGTGAGAGAGACACAGTGTGAGCAGGGGAGGAGCAGAGAGAGACAGAGACACAGAATCTGAAGCAGGCTGTAGGTTCTGAGCTTTCAGCACAGAGTCTGATGCAGGGCTCAAACACATAATCTGTGTGATCATGACCTGAGCCGAAGTCAGACGCCCAACCGATGCCCAACCAACTGAGCCACCCAGGCGCCCCAGGGCATTTGCATTCTTGTTTTCAAAATCATTTTGGACTCTAAGAAAGCCAGTCTAATATATAGATTCTTTAGTGAAATACAGGTTTTGTTTCTTTCACAGAACTTTATAACTGAAATTAGGCTAACAAAATATTTCATTGAATGTTCTCAGAATAGCAGTTTTATCCTGAAAATGATTGTAGTCATTTGTTAACTGTCTATAAATGTAGGTGGTTATGTAGTAAAAATTGAAAATTGGATGATACTGTTAATTTTTAAAACTTTTTATGATACATGTAAAAACCTAATTTTTATTTATATCCAAACAGTGGCATATAAGAAATGAATTTTTTTTCTATAAAATGCAGCAGTTTAAATTTTACTCAGACTTATTTTTTTATGAAGCCTGCATCTTGTTTTCATTCCTTGCATTCTTTAAGCTGTTAAATATACAGGCACAAATATACATACATAAATGCACACATGCATTAAATGTGTATTCTTGTTTTTCTTTTAATTTGAAGGCTTTCAGTCCTGATGGTCGTTGGTTAATAAGTGCTTCAATGGATTGCACTGTTAGAACTTGGGACCTTCCATCTGGGTGGTGAGTTTATTTTTAAACCCCTAACCTCTGTCAGAAGATTTCTCAGTCATCGTCTTTACATGTAACTTTTACCTATAGTTAATGGTTTGTGTGCCTTTTGAATGTGAATATATTTTGGGGATTTTTCTAGCCTTACTGTTAAATCAAAAACATGTTTTTTGGGAGGGAGTAGTGCCATAAAAGATAATAGTGAGGAAAATGCAATCTCTCTTAGGTTTTCTGTACTTGCAAAATTGAGACATAGAAAATGAGTTGAATAAACTTTAAGAAAGCTCATTTGACCTTTTTGATACTCGGAAATAGAGTTCAGACTTTAGGACTGGAAATTCTTATTTAGTGTCTTGTTGTTGTTGATATTGTATTTAGTTAAAAGGTCGAAAACTCAACTTTACTTTTATATACTATGTATTTTCTGTCTCTGACATAATTCTTGTTTTGGATAATGTGTTTCTTAGAATTTGGGTAAAACCCAGCAGCATGCAGATGCAGAAATCCGTTTCGTAGATAGAAACTTGTTACAAAAACAGCATTTAAATTGAAAATTTACCTACTTCTGTTAAATAATTTGAACGTTGGAGACCTACAGAGTGAGAGCAAGGGAGCTAGCTTTGTTGTTAAAAATTATGTAGGAATAGATACAATTTAAAATCATATCACTTAACAGAATTGCTTAGAGTATGAAAGTAGTGATGGAAACAATGAAGTATCTATTTTAACAGGAACATACTATAAGGTGGGGAAAAATGGGAAGGAAGCTGGCACTTTTTAAACCTCTGAAAAATTCCTAAATTAAGCTCTGTCCAATTGTACTTCCTCTTTTCTCAGGAATTGATAAATTTATACCTGAAAGCAGTTTGACCTTTAGAAAGGAAAAACCCTGATAGACTCATTTCCCTTTAAGGTTGGTATAGGAATGAGGCACAGCTGTCCATCCAGCATACGCACCAGATTTGGAACATGCACAGCAAGAGTGTCTAAGGGGTCCAGCTCTAATAACTAGGAACCTTCTCTATAGGTGTGTCTCTCTTTCACTCAAAATATAGTGAAACAAAATCTAATTAGTTGGCTGTGTCTTGTAGCTTTTAAAAGTTCACTTAAAGTTTGTACTTCCTTAATTTTTAAAAACTCCTTTTTTGAAGGCTACATTAGAAATATTGGTTGTGCTCTTCAGACTTTCACAATCTTCTAAAAATTAACAATATAATTAAATTGCCTTACAGTAGGAAAGTAGTACAAGGTATACACCTTTTTAGTTTCAGTTCATATTAGATGGGAGAGATGGGTTAATGTTGAATAGTACTAAACTGGCAAAATATTTTTTAAAAGTGGTAAGGGGCACCTGGGTGGCTCAGTTGGTTAAGCAATTGGCTCTTGATTTCAGCTCAGGTCATGGTCTCACGGTTTGTGGGTTCGAGCCCCACATCAGGCTCCACGCTGACAATGCAGATCCTGCTTGTCCTCTTGATCTTCTTGATCCTCTCTTTCCCTTTCTCTCTGCCCCTCCCCCACTCTCTCTCTCTCACTTTCAGAATAAATAAATTAAAAAAATAAAAGTGGTAAACACGGGGTGCCTGGGCAGCTCAGTCGGTTAAGCATCTGACTTTGGCTCAGGTCATGATCTCGGAGCTTGTGAGTTCGAGCCCTGCTTTGGGCTCTGTGCTCACGGTTCAGAGCCTGGAGACTGCATCGCATTCTGTCTTCTTCTTGACCTGCCCCTCCCTCACTGACGCTCTGTCTCTTTCTCTCTCTCTCTCTCTCAAAAATAAACAAACAAACAATAAATAAATAGTGATAAACTTATGTTTGGAATGTAAGAATTAGGTTCTTAAACCAGCATTCAAAGCTACCAGTCTTTGACTCAACGTTTACCCTTTTTGCTAAATTTCTTATTTCAGTAAAAAGTTGAATGGATTTAAATCTGACCGGTTTTCAACTCTGATACCTTATTTTTAGATGAACCGTGAGACATATTAAGTGAATACAGAGGGAAGCTGGGAGAAACAAATGGGCAAGAAATGAGTCAGTCATGTAAGGATTGTTAAAAGAAAATCTAATAATTTCTACCCTGATTGGACCAAAGTATATTTTAGTAAAGAAAACCATAAATACTTACTTGGTTCAGCTATGAGGCACAGTGAATGAGAAAGCTTGAAAAGCAATGTCAAACAGCTGCTGCTGCCTGATTGCAGCTAAGCTGACTTTCATATGTGCTTGTATTTCCATCTTCCTTCATATCCTAATAGCTGTAGGTACTGCTACTGTTATTAGTCCCATTTTACAAATGAGGAAATGGAGGCTCAGAGAGAAGTCATTTACCCAAGGTTGCATAGTTTGTAAGTGACATTTTGCTGTAATAAACACAGAAGAAAGAAACAGATTTCCCAATAATTGTGATATCAACTTTGCCTAGATGTGTCATGCTCTGGGGATGAATTGATTTTGTAGAGATAATAAGGAAGTGAGGATCAGTATTTCATTTTACAACCCTAGGTAACTTTTGGATATTCCTAGTTCTTTGCTCAATAAGCAGTTTCATCATTTACACAACATGTTAAATTTTTTTTTTTAATTTTTTTTTTTTTAACGTTTATTTATTTTTGAGACAGAGAGAGACAGAGCATGAACAGGAGAGGGTCAGAGAGAGGGAGACACAGAATCTGAAACGGGCTCCAGGCTCTGAGCTGTTAGCACAGAGCCCGACGCAGGGCTCGAACTCACGGACCGCGAGATCGTGACCTGAGCTGAAGTCGGCCGCTTAACCGACTGAGCCACCCAGGCGCCCCACAACATGTTAAATATTTAAACAATGAATTGACTTACGGTCTGAAGAGTGAAAGTATGGGCAAACCTTTGGGCGTGGTAACATACATGTGTATCCATCTGCAGTACCTATCTAAAGTAAATTGCATACGTTCTGAACTGTTTTCTGTAAAATGTTTTTAAAGTGCTGAAAATTTCCTTGTGTTTATAGGATTCTCAGAGAAGTAGAGTTGAAATTTTTTTCTCTGAAATTATCTGGCATCCACTACTTATTTCTGGTTGTTTTTCATCTATTAGAAATTCAGATTGAACCCCTTTGGGGTGAGGAAAATATAAAAGTAAATAGTTAATAGAATTTTACATTTTGTTCTTTCTCACCCTCTGACCCCTGCTCTCTGTGGAGCATTACACGAAAATAGTTGGAATACAACATTGTTTTGCATTTCTCACTGAGGCAAAAACCATCCCTTTTGTTTCTATTCTTTAAGGTCCTTTTGTAAGGTAATTCTGTCCCTTTGGAGATTGAACAGTTAGATGCTGTCTGCATTTGCTCAGAATATAATCGGAAATTACTTACTGTTAACCTGTATATGCAAGTCTCTGTGCTTGAAAATCTGATCCCTTAAAGTTTTATTAATGTTTGCTCAAAAAAAATTATAATTTACCTGGGGCTTTTCATTTTGTGGGATTAGCAGAAGACAGTGTGGTGATAGTTAGGTCTGAGATTAAGCCTGTACACTTATGCTTTATGAACTAAGGTGGCAGTGTAAAATACACTGTGTATGTGGAAACCACCTTTCTTTAATTTGATGCTTTTACATAATGGAGAGCCATTCCACCCACACATAACAGCTGTGGAAGTCAAGTTGCACAGTGAATTCGACAAAATATAGTATCAAGTAACATAACTTTGCTCAAGCATTAGATTCTCTTTTTAACAGATTCTAAACGTGTTAGGAAGTTTCACTCCTCATATAACTTTTAAAGAGCAAGTATTGATCAAGAAAGAAGAAATAGTAAGATCTGAAATTGTTGTGTTTAGGTTTAATCTTCATCTGTATGTGCTGAGATAATGTTTCCGTCTGGGTTGTTGGCATTAAGTGAATTACCATAAATAATTTGTCTCTGGTATATAATAAGTGTTTAGCAAATGTTTCCTTTCTCCCACGTCCCCTTGATCGAAGAACAGCCATTTTTGTAAGCTTCCAAAGTAGGTTTAAACAGAAATCAGACAGGTTATTACTCATCCTTGTCCCCTGTAACTAAGAATTAAACAGCAGTCATTGTCCTGAGCACACTTTGTTGTGTGTTTGTCTTCATTGCTCCTAATTTTAGTTTTGTTTTCCTATTTTGCATTCATTATTTAAACTTTATATTTTCAATCACTCTGAGCAAATTAAGAAAGAGATTTTATCATGAAAAAGTCACTTAATGTCGCCAATGGAGAGTCTTCATTTACATTTGAGCTGCTTAGAGTATGTTCCATGCATCACCAGTGTAGGCATCCTCTGGGTCTGTATATTGCTATCTAGCTGTTTATTGTATCTTTAGTTTCAGTAGTGGTTTTACTGAGTTGATAGTGATTAAGTGTTCAGACTCCTTGGGTGACAATCTTTGGCTCAGTTGCTTTCTATCTTGAGCACATTTTAAAATCTTACTGGGCTTTATTTTTCTGATCTGTATAGTAAGGACAGATCTGCCTTAGAGGGTTGTGAGGATTAAATTGAGTAGACTTAAGTGCTCAGAGTACTTTCTAACATGGAGCGCTAAAAAAGTGTTAATTGCTATTATTTTTTAATTTGTTTTATTTAATGTGGATTTGAAACTTCAGTTATTTTGCTGTCCCTTCTCATGGATAATGTATTGGCTTTAGTGAATAAAGTAGTATTTAAAACAGCCATGAATAAAACCAGTATGCTTCTCTTAAAGTATAAAAAGTGTTCACACTCAGCCAGTGTAAGAAGCCTCTACTGCAAGATGCCAATGGGTTAGACCTTTCTGCTCCCTAGATCCCCTTGTGTTACTTCCTGCCACCATCATTCTAGTTCAGCTCTTTATTGCTTGGTTAGGTGACTGCGACCATAATCTCACTATATACTTCCTGTTCACATATCTTGTACATTCTGATGGCACATTTTGTTATGAAAGTGAAGATCACACCAATATCTGCTCAAAAGCCTTTAGTGATTTTTCCTTTGATTAAAAGATAAAAAGCAAACCCAGATGTATGGTATTCAAGGTGCTGTACGCAGCCTTATGCTTATGCACTTGCTAATTTATCAAACTACTTCTCACTTACACCCAATTGTATTTTGACCTCACTTTGACCTCCCCATTTCCCTCAGCCAGGAAATACTTTACCAACGGCATCCATTGAAATCCTGTTCATTTGTAAGGCTCATCTCAGTCACTTTGTTCTCTGAGGATCCTGTTCTGTGTCTCCTGCCTGTGTGTAATTGCTTCCTCTCCCTCCCCAACTTTTCAACTCCTCCAGCATTTTAAAGTTGTGAGACTGGGTTCCATAAGCTCTGTAAGGCTTTGTGGTTATGCTCTGTAGACTGAATTTTCATGTTTCATGTATAGCATAGTTACCTATTAGAAAAATAGGTAGACTTGCACAAAAGTTATTCCGTTACTGTTTCTTAATCTTATTCACAGCCATTTCATTATTTCCTTTGGTTGCTTAAGCCTTTTTAAAATTTCACTGAAATAACAAAAATACAGGAGAGTACTGGTAATAAGACTTACTTTAAATGTGTTACGTCTTCAGAATTTGTCCCCAAGTCAGTCTACCAAAGTGGCTTTCCAGAAAAAGAGAGCATGTCCTCTAGTATTTTCCCTGTTGTTGAAGCTCTTTCTCTAGTTAATTGGTCTATTTAGGGTTCTAGGTCTTTCTCATTAAGAGAGATTATTTTCACATATTAACGTATTTCACAAAGCTCTTTGTTAGTGATGGCTTTCTTGTGTTGATTTGTAGAAATAAAACATGAATATTTTCTTCATCTTTCATACCTTGTTCTTTTAGCAAAAATATATTTTGCGAGTTATGTCATTTTTTGGTATTTGTTAAAATACTTTAACATTATAATTCATTTTATAGCCTTATAGACAGCTTTTTGTTGGACTCTGCTCCTCTCAATGTTACTATGTCCCCTACTGGAGACTTTCTGGCTACTTCCCACGTAGACCACCTTGGAATTTATCTTTGGTAAGTTCTTATATACATTTCTGTTCTGGGTAGGGAAGAGGATGATGATACGGTCAGAAAATCATAGTTGCTAACATTGCCATTTAGGTTTTTGTTTTTGTTTTTGTTTTAATTTATAAAATGGAAATTTCACATAAACAGTTAATTCACCATGAGTATATTTAACATCTACTTGATAATTTAGATAGCTTTGCTTCAGTGTGTATTCTAAACCACAGGACTGATTTTTAGTTATATTTGGTTTTTATTTGCAGAAAGGATAAGTGAATTTTAAAATTTAAAAGGCCTCGTCTGGCCTTCCTGCCACAGCCCTACTACCACTTTATGACTTTAGCCAACTTCTCAACTCAGCCTACTTTGTCTGCAAAATAAGGCATAAGTATGGGCAGAATGCTTTCTAAGATTCATTCTAGTTACATAACTCTTCATAACCATGAAATGGTATTTATGATGATCTTCCAACTCCATTATGATGAACATGTAAGAGTTCAAAATAAAGGTCCATCATCTGAGTCTAGAAAAGTTTTATCTGCTCCTGAATTTAGTTGTATAATTCCTTTAACTCTTACTATTAAGGAAGAGAAAAAAATTGATCCCTTTTCTAATTATAAAATTTTATAACTGGATTTTTAGGATATGAAAATAAATTCAATATATAATAGAAATAGACTCTGGCCACCTTAACATGCAGATTGGAATATCTCCTGGAATCTAAGAAGCTTGAATAATCAAGACAAGAAAATAGTAGAATACCTATTGGACCTCAGCAGGAGTATATAGTGTCACGCTTAATATAACTCAGAATCTGATACTCTCAATTATTATTATTATTTTTTATTATTTATTTTTGAGAGAGAGACAGAGGGGCAGAGAGAGAAGGAGACACAGAATCCAAAGCAGGCTTCAGGGTCCAAGCTGTCAGCACAGAGCCCTATGCGAGGCCTGAACCCACGGACTATGAGCTGAAGTCAGACACTTAACCAACTGAGCTACCCAGGTGCCCCTGATAGTCCCAATTATTATATTACATTCCAGATTTATAATGTATGGGGAAGAGAATCTGATTAGCCCTTTGGGGGAGGTATCTTGGATTAGTCATCCAAGGCTATGGTGCAGGGTCAAGTAGCAGAACCATGATCACTTTAGAGGACTGTTCTACAGAAGGGAAAGACCATGACTGTTACAGCATATTTGCTGTCTGACTTAACTGAGTCCATCTTTCCTTTAGTTATGATTTCCCGAAATGGAGGTGCCTGGGTGGCTCAATGGGTTGAGTGTCCGGCTTCGGCTCAGGTCGTGATCTCACAGTCCGTGAGTTCAAGCCTTATGTTGGGCTCTGTGCTGACAGCTAGGAGCCTGGAGCCTGCTTTGGATTCTGTGTCTCCCTTTCTCTCTCTCTGCCCCTCTCCCACTCATGCTCTGTCTCTCAAAAGAAATGTTAACAAATTTAAAAAAAAAAGACTTTCTTAAAAAAAAATGATTTCCCTAAATGAAGGTTGCCATTTGTCAAAACAATTTAAATGTTTGGAGGTTATGTTATCTTATGCAAGTATTCATTACTGATCTCTCAAATACTTTTCGTACTATATTAAAATAAAGACTCCATGGGGTGGCTCAGTCAGTTGAGTGTCTGACTCTTGATTTCAGCTCAGATCGTGATCTCATGGTTTATGGGATCAATCCCTGCACCACTCTGTGCTATCAGCACAGAGCCTGTTTGGGATTCTCTTTCTCTCCCTCTCTCTCCACCCCATCCCCACATTTGCTCTCTCTCTCGCTCTCTCTGTGTCTCTCTCAAATAAATAAAAACTGTAAAAAAATAAAGATTCCATTAATAAATAAAGTTTATGCACAGCTCTCTAGTGATGACATTTATGACCTGAATCAAGGCATTTTCAAATTAATACTATCTGAAATTTTTTTTCTACTTATAAGTGATTGGAACCAAGCTGAATTCAAGATTGCAGAGATTATTAATGACCAGTAATTGAAGTTTTTCTGGAAAAACTTAAAAGTCTTAAAATATTGTTTATATTTTTATTTCTCAGGTCCAATGTTTCACTGTATTCAGTTGTTTCACTACGCCCACTTCCCACAGATTATGTTCCTTCAGTAGTGATGCTTCCTGGTACTTGTCAAAACCAAGGTAATCACAACATAGTAAAATAATTTTTGAAATGTAATCTCATAAACCTAACATGGGGGATATTACTACTGAAGGCAAAGTTTAATGCATTGAATCAAAGTATTTTCCAACTGATAGGAAATATTTTTAAAGACGCCATGAATTAATGCAAAAATATAATTTGTGGTATTGATAAGATATTAATAGTATACCAGTGGAGAAATGTTTTGTTTCTGGTGATGGGAATTGTAGATAATATGACAAGATGAGGAAGTAAAAGTAAATAGAGTTTTTAAGGCTATATTGAGTAAGCATGTTATGAAATACAAATGGATTTGGAATAAATTAAGTTGCTTTTATATGATAAAAATCTCATTCTGCATTAATATGTTTCACCTGAAATTTTTTTGTTTTAAGATGTGGAATTATCAGAAGAAACCATAGAACCAAGTGATGAAATGATAGAGTATGATTCCCCAGAACAGTTGAATGAGCAGTTGGTGACTCTGTCACTCCTCCCTGAATCACGGTGGAAAAACCTTCTTAATCTTGATGTTATTAAGGTAATGCTGTAGTACACTTAATACTGGTTCCTAAAGACACATTCCAGAAGCATTTTCTTTAGTAGAGATAGCTTCTTCTACTTGGAGGGTTTCAGGAGGAGCAGTTAATGCCTAAGGTAGTAGAGCATACCATTTAGTTGAATGCTGTTGGATCCAGTGATTATCACAAGATTCTTTCTCTATTGAAATTGACTTTCAGAGCACTGAGCAGACCTTTTGATATAGCAGAAGTACAGCCTGCAACTACAGAGCCATTAGAAGTTGGATGTTTTAAATCTAACCTAATAAACTACTTTTTTTAACTTCTAAAATGAGAAAAAAAATTGCTATCATGATGTGTGATATTTCTGTTGCTAGGCGTTTGAGTACTAGAAGACTTTCTCTGGTCTTTTAATTAAGCTTCAGCTTCCCTTTGCCATTCTATACCTTACTCTGTCAGCTCCAAGAAGACCTTCACAGTTTGCTGTGTTAAGTGCAGGCACATAAATTAATATGAACTAAGTACTGGATAATATCCCAAGGACAACAGCAGTGAAAAAAAAACCAACAAACCTAGCTCCTTTGTCCTTGAGAAATTTATAATTTTATATGAAAAATGGATGATTATGGCATAAATTAGTGTTTTTCAAAGCATATTTTCTGGCCCCCATTTGTGAGTAGCAAAAATAATTAAAAGGAATAGACTAGAAAACTTCAAAGGTTATCATCTGATAATAAAGGTAAGTGTTTATGAACGTCTTACATGTCTTATGAGCATTAGAAAGTGTAAGAACACTTACGTAGATAACTATGACAAGGTATGGTAAGTATTTTTGTAACTGATTACTTAGCACCAGAAAAGACGTGTATCTTGGGTAAGAAAAGAGTTTTCATGTGTTAATTTTCCTCACAGAAGGTATGTTATGTAGGAACATAGTTGTGAAAAATCTCTATGATGTTATCCAGTGTATCAGCTATAAAGGCAGTACTTTATGGAATAGCTTTAAAAGCAATGCATTAAAAAGGACAAGTAGGTTAGTGTGAAGGGTGCAGTCAGAATAATGCCCAATTAATTGAACTAAGATTTTGGACTACTCTGTTGCTTGCTTAGATACAGTTTTGTTTTAGAAACCAAGTGAATAATCTTTATGGTAGAAATATGCTAACATCTCCAATATTTTTATTTTTTTACTGAATGAAAGAAATTAGAATTTTATCTTATGGGTAACTTTTCTCCTTTTGGTTTTCCTTATGAGACTGTTTCCAATGCTCCCTGTGGAGCACTTGCAAAAGGATTTTTGTTCTTATTTACAGCTCAGTGACTCTCTCCCTTCCAACTCAAGAACAGCAAGTTACAAGGGTAACTGTGACTCTTACTAGAGTCTCCACCATCCCTAAGAAGGGCTGTGCATATGCTACAGTTGGCAGTCCCTTGTCCTGCTTTCATGTAGTAACTTTCTTTTTTGCTGTGCCTCCACAAGGCCACAAGTATCCTTGGTTTTCTTTCAAAAAACGAATCTCTCTAGGGTCACAGAGCTCCTAGAGAATGGAGGAATGATGTAAGGTAAAATTGTGAGACTTTTATTGGGCAGTTTACCACAGAAAGGCCCTTTCATCAGATGCTCCTGAGGTAGTGATGTGTAGCCTGTGGTCACCAAAACTAAGTTCTGTCAGTGGGAATTCCAATGGAGGTTTTCCTGATAGGATTTTACTAACACTTGTAATAATTTGTAAATGAGCACTATTGTTCTCTTGCTTCTTAAAGTCTCAAAGTAAGGGAAAATCAGTAGAAATTTTAACAAACTAGAAGAATCAGGGCTATATTCTTCACAAGAAAATTTTATCAAATTATTTCTAATGGCAAAGTCTACCTTTGGCTCCACATTTCTTCTGGAGAAAAAAAAAAAACTTGATAAACTGTTGAGCGTTTATGTAAGTTTTGCTTTCTAGCCCATTTTGCGAAAAAGGTTTTAGAAGTTCAGAATTATTTGATTGTTATTTCTTCACCTAAATATTCATGTAAATCATGTTGGAGGAAAAAGAGTTCATAGAGCTTCTCATGAACCGTGTCATTTTTCTTCTGCCTTACCAGCAAAGGTATTGGAGGCCTGCCTTGAGACTCCAGTTTAAAGATATCTGTAATATTGGTCGGTTGGGATTTTATTTTGGCATTCAAATTTGAAAATGTTTTGTTCTTTTATTTTAATTTTTGCACTTTGTTTTAAAATTGTTTGGAATTAAACATTAGAAACTTTTGTCACAATAATTACTTCATAGTCTTTTCCCCTTTCTGATTTTCTTTTAATCAGAAAAAGAATAAACCAAAGGAACCACCCAAAGTACCCAAATCAGCACCATTTTTTATTCCAACAATTCCTGGCCTTGTACCCAGATATGCTGCACCTGAACAAAATAATGATCCCCATCAGGTAAAAACCAAATTGGAACATTCTAAGTATATGGGGTGTGTTTTGTGTTGTGCATTTGTAGTTCTTTGTCAAGACCTAATTTTACAAAGTACATTAATGATAGCTTTTAATTATAAGGTATAATTTTTTTTGTTGCATTTGCATTCTTGGAATAATGTGCATTTGTTTTTCTTGAAGTCTAAAGTGGTGAATCTTGGAATTTTGGCTCAAAAATCAGATTTCTGCTTGAAACTTGAAGAAGGACTGGTAAATAATAAATGTAAGTTAAATTGTGAAATCTTTTACCAAGTATCACCAACATATTATACTTTGTGTGAAGAGAAATTGAATGAAATATTAGCAGATTTTTCAGTAGCTGAAAGAACATAGTAAAAACTTAAAAAAGATCAAAATTTTGATTTTATTATGAAATAATGTTAGCTTTTGTATCATTATATTTTTAACAAATGACACTGAACTCAGATGAATGTCAATATTATAATATTTTGAGAACCTCTCATACTTTCTGTATGGAAATTAGTGGGCTCCCCCCATCTCTTGCTTTTGTTTTTATTTACAAATACAGTTTGTAATATGGCAGAGACTTTTGTCTCAGTTGATTTTTAGATCTTCCCAAATTTTCCCATTAAAAAGTAATTTTAAAATTTATTTATTGTACTAATAGATTTAAATTTTGAAAGATACAGTTTGTAGCTAACAGTAAGAACTATAATTTTAAAAAAGATCTATAAGTGATAAACAGACAGTTACTCTCCTGTTTGATTTATCCTCTTGTTTTTTGGATCCAAATGCTTTGTTTTTATACCAGTATCACTTGAATCCACATTGGTGAAAAGTCAAATAATGCTACTGATGGGCCATTGCAGATGACTGAGGAATAGCAGAATCATAAAAGGAGTAACTTGTTATATGGGGGTGCACAAGGAAGAAGATACTATCATTTAGTATCTACTGGAAGACAGAAAATAAAATTTATTAGACTTTTGTCATTAGTGTCATTCCCTTTCTAAAAGCTAAAAGCATAATCATTGCCATTGTAATATCAAATGCTTGTTGTAAAAATAGTTGTAAGTATATAGAATATATATTCATAGGATGCATATAAAAATCAGTGCTGAGCACCTGTGTGGCTCAGTCAGTTAAGCATGTAATTCTTGATTTCGGCTCAGGTTGTGATCTCACGGTACCTGAGTTCAAACCCCATTCCTGGCTCTGCACTGACAGCGCAGAGCTTGCTTGAGATTCTCTCTTTCTCTGCCCCTCCCCTGCCCGTGTTCTCTCTCTATATCAAAATAAATAAATAAACATTTAAGAAAACAGCAACAAGAAACAAGAATCCTTAAATCTAGAGAAAAGGTATCAATTTGGGATGGGTAAGAATGAGGTGTAGAGTCTTTCCCCTTTTATATATTTCTGTATTGTTAGTGTTTCATAATGATCATATGGTACTTTAAAGTTTTTTGTAACAATAAAAAGAAAGAAAAATAAATTCCCCCACCTCATCCTGTTCTCAGTGCAACTACTGTTAATAATTTGGTATGTACCTTATAGCCTTTTTATATTTGGATTTGTCTTGATTGATATGTGACCATCTGATTGTTGTAAGACCATCTTGAAGTGTCTGTTGCTAGGTATTGATTAGATTTTCTTAAACAGCAGGGAAAAACAAACTTACTAAGATGCAAAAAGTTTAGTGTTTTTAGTATTTTTATTGTACTAAACTGATTGCTCTCATCATTTGTACTAATTATTACTTAATTTGGGGTTCATTCTGTGATTTAACAGGAAAAAATAAAGCCACAGGAAGAATTTCCTGTGCAATTTAAATATTTGTAGCTTGGGTATGAAATGAAGCTATAGTTTCCTAAGTGAGGTGATTGTAAGTAGTAATGGGATTCTTTTTAAAACTTAATGCAGATGAAGCTGCTCTTAACCTTCTGAAAGAATTAGGCCCATCAGGAATTGAAACAGAGCTGCGCAGCTTGTCTCCTGACTGTGGTGGGTCTATAGAAGTGATGCAGAGCTTCTTAAAAATGATCGGGATGATGTTGGACAGGAAGCGTGATTTTGAGTTAGCCCAGGCATATCTTGCATTGTTTCTAAAGGTAAGTCTGATGTAAGACAGTACTTCTCAGCTCGCCTTCCTCTAGGGTAGTACTGTCTGATAGAATTTTCTGCAAGGATGACAGTGTTTTATTCTGCATTGTCCAACATGGCAGCCACTTGGAGCTTTTGGCTATTGAGCCCTTGAAATGTGGCTAATGAAAGTAAGATACCAGATTTCTTATTTTATAGAGATTTAATTAATTTAAGTTTAAATAGCTGTGTGTACTATTGGACAGCTGGACAGCACAACTCTGTAGTCTTTTCTTTTACTTAGCACAATTTTGACTCATCCACCTAACTTTTCTGTGTCCTCCATTTGAGTCAGTATATTGAAATGTTAACTTTTTCAAGTCATCACATTTTGGCAGTTTTTGTATGATCATAAAGAGAAAGTTAGGTTTTGTGTTGATTTTTTGTTTGTTTGCTTTTGTTTTTCCTGCTGCTGAAATCAAAATACTTCTATCCTGGTTGAAGGAGTTTCAAGTAATTTGGCAAGAACAGTTGTTTTTATGACTAACATAATGGAAAATTCCTGTTTATTGCAGTAGCATGTTTGTATTGAAGGAAGTAGATGATGCTGACTTGTGTTAACAGATAATGATACTTCATCTTTCCTATTTGTATCTAAAATGAGTTTACACTTGATCTAATTATGTGCAACTTAAAGTAGACATTTAGATGGTAGAATATAGGATGAAAAAAATAGAATGCCACAAATTTTTTCTCTATCTTTTCCCAAAATTATCAAGTATAGTTTCTGAAAATAAATGTACATAAATCTTTAGAAGATAAAGTAAAGGGCCCTCAATCATTCATTACCAGTAGGTTCCAATGAAAAGAGAAACCTTAAAGAAGCACAGAAATACAGAGTTAGTGTTAGAACTAGGACCTTGTTTCTGCATCTGTATTAGGACTTTCCTTAGGTAGAGGAGAGTGATGACAGCTTCAGTTCTACTAAGGGAGAGACAATACCATAAAGGAACTCATAATAAAAGTTCGATAGAAGAGAGGGAAATGGAAATTGGTAATAAACCAGCATCTAAGAAAAAAATACAATAGTATCTTCTGCTGTTCCTTGGTAAGAAGGTTAAATCTAGAATAAACAAAATTTTAATTTTCTTAAATGTTACAATATTTTTCTTTCAGTTACATCTTAAATTGCTTCCTTCAGAACCAGTACTTCTAGAAGAATTGACAAAGTTGTCATCACAAGTGGAAGAAAACTGGATCCATTTACAGTCACTCTTCAATCAAAGCATGTGTATTTTAAATTATATAAAAAGTGCTTTGTTATAAAAACAAATTTAAGTTACCAAATAAATCAAAGACTTTTGTATTAAATGGGTTCCGTTTAAGTCATACCTTATTTTCCAAGTTTCATATGAAAAGAAATGCCAGTGCTACCAACTAGTCAGTCATTCTTCACTTTAAATGATAAATATTATCTTGAAATAAAATTTTACCTGTCATTTGTTTTAAAGACTTATAGAATCTACTCAATGACTTATTTTCCAAGTCTCTTCACATCAGTTACCTTGTATATGACTTTATTGAATTATCATCATCAGCTCCTATTTTTTAAATATCTATAATGTAAGAGATGCTAGGTATTTCATGTAAAAAAGTGCTGAATTGAAAATAAACTTATATATAATACAGTATAAAAGTGCCTTTATGATTTGAAGGAAAAAGGCATGTTTCCTTCCTTGGTGGCCTTTGATGAAAACATGGATCATTGACTCTTAAAGCTTAGTTAGATCATTGACTCAGACATTAGTGCAGTCCACCTGTAATGCAGAAAAAGAAGCTGCTAAGGTCATCTTGGGATCTCAGTGACAGATCCAGATTTTCTAATGCTGCCCAGTGCCCTCTCCATTAGAGCCTTTCTAAAGCAACTTGTTCTTTTATAAGTAAGGTGAGAGGCACTTTCACAAGGCAAATTGCTGTAGGAGACAGTTGAATTAGATACCTAAGATAGGGGAGGGAAATTCTGGGCTCCATTGAAGATATCCTTCAAAAATGTTTTTGCCTTAAAGATGATCTTTTTATTTGGGAAGAAACTACTGACTATGTACTTTTCTCTCCTAACCATTTCAAAACCAGATAGCTCTGGAAGTTTCTCTCATTATTGTTTTCTTTTCATGATTTAAGACTTGAGCGAAACATGAATTGGCAAGAAGCAGTTCCTTCTCCTTGAAAGGTGCTGGAGGTCATCATGAAAGCTGCTTTGCCTCCTGTTTGTGTCTGCTTTCCCTACTACCAAAAAAAGTCTTTTAGGATGGAGCTAAGGTCACAAATGAGTGAATGAACTTTTCAGTCTTCGTATCCGTTAACTGAAGCCCCATCAGTATGAGAAGTTGATAGAGGACTTAATAGTGGGACTATGCTATCACAAATGCAAATACTTTCCCAAATAGCAGAAAAAAGCAGAGGACAGTTGCCACTTACATGGTAGATCTTCGAGATACAATGTGGTATGACTGCTTTGGTGTTCTTTTTGTCCTTGTAGAGGTGTGAAAAACTATGTTACTACAGGCAATTTGTTTAAGAATTGGAAGCCATATTGATAATGTAATATTTGTAAAGTTTAATCTACTTAAAAAAGATAAAGCAATTCCTAAAAGCACAGTCCTCTGAAAACAATTTTTAGTCTATACATTCATAAGTAGTAGTATTCATAAAATGCAGCTGGTTGTATTTGAATACCAATATTCTCATTAGAAAAGGTTTTACAGAATAATCTCTAGAAAGAATAGTCCTCACAAGATGATCAGTGATAACTTTAAATATCAAAGCATTTTTGTTTATAAGCTTAATAAAACTAGTGACTGAAATGTTAATAATGACTTAAGTCTAAAAACTATTTCCCTCTGCCCCAAATACTATATTCTAAAGATATGGCAAAATGTCAATATATAACCATGTACCATGTGAATTTTATAAGTAACTAAAAAACAAAATAATAAGAGCTTAAGTTGATACTGTATTGCTTTTATAAATCTCGAACTGAACTTTTTTCTCTCTTTCAAATGAGAATCTAGGAGTTGAGTGTATCATTTCTATCAGAGGTATCTTTAGATAGTATTAACATCATTTTGGCAGGTAATCTTCCAGAATCTTTCCTGTATGTTCACATCAAGTAGGGAGGGAGAAAGAAATACAGAGAATAATTTTGAGTGTATATTTTTTCTTAAAATGTATCGGTTTGTGCAAACTGCTTTTCTTTACATTTCATATTACAAATGTAGCATATGACTGCATTTTACTTGTAAAATACATCAGAGAAAAGTCTATTTTTGACAATCACCTTCAATCCCAATACCCTCCCTGTTAAGCACCAATTGTTAACTTTCTACCTAGACCTTTTTCCATGAATGTATATACATGCTATATATAAGCACAGGAAATGAAGTGTATAGTTTCAATTTTTACCTAAATATATGCATATCATTCTACAACTTTTCTACTTGGCTTATTTCAGTATAATCACACCTAATTTCTTTACTTTTGTTTAAAAAAAAAGAAAGATTGTTCCACAATTATTTAGTCTAAAATGGACACTTCAGGGAGTTTTGTTTTGTTTTGTTTTTTCCTGATTACAAAACAATGCTAAAGGAACATCATCCTGTATTACATTGTGCATAAAAGGATTTCTCTGTAGTATATGCTTAGGCTTTGAATTGTTGGACCCAAGTCAGGCAGTTTTAAAGGGATATTTCAAGAGATACTTCAGTTGGATTCCAAAATGGCTGTTATCAATTTGCAGTTTCTTCGCAGCAATGGAGGAGTATCCATTTCCTAGGACACTTGATATTAGATTTTTAAATTTTTTATTTAATGAGTAAAAACTTGTTTTTTTATTGTTTTAATTCAAAACTCTGACAGTAGTAAGGATGGGCATCTTTTCATGTTTATTTTAGACTATTTTTATATTTCTTATGTGACTTGCCTTTTGGCAACATGGCTCATTTTTTTGTTGAATGATTTGTCTTTATCTCATGTTTTGTTTTGTTTTGTTTATATGGTGTAGATATTAGTCTTTTATGTCTGTTACCAATGTTTACTCATTGATCACTTGTATTTAAGTTTACTTATGGTGTCTTTTTTTAATAGATGTTTTATATTTATATATACAAGTTGATAATTTTTATTACTTATTTCAAAATATAAAACATATTCTGTATTCTAAGACATTTATCATGTGTGCATCCCATCAGTTCTTCGTTGAGACTTGATTTTTGGAAGAGTAAGATACAGAGCTACTTTTATGCAAAAATTCAAAAACCATTAATGAATTCCTCTTTTCTCACTGATTGGAAATGCTGTTTTATTATGTGCTAAATTCTTTGAGATATTTGATATCCCAAATAAATAATAAATGGCTTTGTTTCTAGTTTGCTGATGTATTTTCAGTTTTGTTGGGGTTTACACCTGGCTAATGTTTTTCCCAAAAATGTCTTGACTGTTTGTGAGCATATCTTGAAGTTATGCTTTTGTGCTAAATTAATAGGATTTGGAGAGATTTACAATAGTATTTCTCTTCAAGAACAGTATGGATTCATTAAACTAGATCTTTTGTGGACTTGGTTTAATAAGACTTCTTTACATGCATTTTTGACAGATTTATTTCTGGGTGTTTAATTTTTGTTGCTATAGTGAAATAGACCTTTTTTCTCAAATATTTTTTAATTGCTCATTGCTGTCATGGCAAAAGCAATTTTGTTTTTATATACTAATTTATTATGATGCTGCAGAACTCCTTTAAAAGTTTGTCAACATTCTTACTTAAAAAATCCACAAGAATCCCATCTTTTCCAATTGATGAGATTATTTCCTATACAATATTGGTATTTTATTTAATTGTTCTTAAGATTGCTTTAGTTAGTATCTAGCACAGAATGTTGGATACTGGAAGTGTCTAGAAAATAATAGTCTTGCTACTGACTTCAGTGAAAAAACTTTTAATGTGTCACCATTAAGGATAATATATGCTATGAATTTCTAGTAGATATCCTTTGTTCAGTTCTATCTTATGATTTTCTACTTAAAATTTAAACTAGTAGGTATAAAATTTTATTAAGTGATTATTCTGCATATATTGGAGGATCAGTATCTTTAGTGTCATTTAGTGAATTTTATTCAAAGATTTCTAATATTAAGTTATTTTTCATTCTTAGGATAATAGAACTGTTTCCAAGTAAGATGAAACTGGTGTATTTTTCTGTTTCAAAGAGTTATCCTTGATTTTTTTTTTTTAAGTAACCTCTACACCCATGGTGGGACTAGAACTCATGACCTCGAGATCAAGAGTTGCATGCTGTACTGACTGAGTCAGCCAGGTGCCCCTATCCTTGGTATTTTTTTAAAACTTGCTTAGTCAAAGGGGAAAAGTCTTGCACAAAGTCTTTTTTTTTTTTTTTTTTTTTTTTTTTTTTATGTTTGTGTTTGAGAGACAGAGCATGAGCAGGGCAGGGGCAGAGAAAGATGGAGAATCCAAAGCAGGCTCTAGGTTCTGAGCTGTCAGCACAGAGCCTGATGCAGGGCTCAAACTCAGGAACTGTGAGATCATGACTTGAGCCAAAGTGGGATGCTTAACCAACTGAGCCACCCAGGCGCCCCTTGCACAAAGTCTTTGTTGAGATTTTTGCCCATTTAATTTTTTCTATGGTTACTGAACTAATTCGTTTTGCTATCTCTTCACAAACCAGTATTGGTAAATTACATTTTCCTTACAAATCATGACTTTAATCTAGATTTTGAAATTTATTAATGTAAGTTATATTAGGGTTATGCTTTTTTATTAATTGCTTGGTTCCAAGTGACAGAAACCCAACTCAAATACATGAGTGTCAAATACAAAGTCCAGGGATAATGTTGGCTTTACCTACCGCTGTATCCACAGATTTCTCAAGAATCAGTCAGGTTCTCTAGATCTCCTTTTCGCTGCCGTTATTGGCTAATTGTATAGTCATAATCTCTTCATCCTCTGACTCATCAGATACTTATTGAGGACCTACTATATACTAGAACTTTTTTGTGTGCTAGAAATATACATGATCAAAACTTGAGATAATACAGCTCTGAATTGGCATGTTTTCCCCATGAACTAATTAGAGATTATCTTTAAACAAATCCTGAAATACAAGTCTACTTAAACTTTGAACCTGTAGTTGAGGAGTGGGCCGTATAATGACATACTTAAGCAGAGGGAGAGGCCAGTGAAAGTTTACACACACATTTCCATGTGGGTGACATTTGGAGAACTCTGGAAGTTTCCACCTGCTTCTTGAGGGAAATGAGGCACAGAGTTGAGAGTATAGTGCCAACAGGCTGTCTCTAGAGTCATTGGCAGAGTGATCTGTAACCCTATAGGAGGGTGTAGCGATACCATCCTACTTCAGGGACCAGTTGGAAGGTCGGCTGAGATTCAGGGCACAGGCTAAGTAGGATGAAGATGGTGGGTGGAGGGAAGGGGCGGGGAGGATCTGGCAACACAGATGGCTTTCCCTCTACCCACATGCCACCTTGGAAAGGAGACGGGACTGGATTGGTGTTTGTGAGCACTGAAGAAAAAGTTCTCACTTTGAGCTGATGTTCAGGGCTGCTTTGGCCAGCGAAAACAGCAGCAGCAGCAAACTGCACATAGCTTTTATTTTTTTAATCAGATATCAGTATTAAAGCATATCAAGGTATAGAATGAGAAAACAAAGGATCTTCTGGTGGTTATGTGAAAACATGCAGAAAATACATGCAGCTCCAAGGAGTGCCAGAAAGTTACAAAGGATTTTGTGTCTAACCGTCATCTGGGGAGATCATGGGGCTCTGTTCTCATAATGCTATCATGTATGGCAGCCGTGAGACCAGAACATTGCTGACAATTCAGCAATTACCCCATTCATCCTTCAGGACTTAACAATACATTTTCTAGAAGTAACTCCACATCTCCCCTGTTTTGTTTTTTATTAGCAGGACCAAGAGTTGTCATGGAAGTGAGCAACTGGATATTGCTAAAGAACATCTTGGGTGACTTGTTAGGGGAGGAAAGAGACCTCATCGTTTTGATAACTTCAACAAAAAACAAGATCATTAGCAGTATTATAATAGTGTTAAACCAGGAGTATAGATTAAACCCAGAGAACCAATTTTTTGGATTGATTCAGTTAGAAATATGAATTAGAGTGTCAATTGTGGCCTGTTGGCTTTCTTGTTGAAGCTCTAGTAATTGTGCAATCTGATTTCCAAGTTGTTAATGGAGACGTTTAGGGGCGAGTCAAATGCCTGATTAAGATGTCTATGCATCTGATTCCAGGACTCATTGTATTAAATGGGAGTGATACAGTAGATCGTGAAACTTGAGCCACATACAAGTTGTGATCAGGTCCATAATGCTTGTTGATGTTCTAGCCAGACAATAGCAGTTTCTGATGGCTGAAGTTGGGCAAGGATTTGTTGAATAATTCTCATTGTTCTTCCATATCTAATATAGTATTATGCATATATTGATTTATTTGGTGTGCAGTTTTTAAGGAGATAGCTAAAGAGGTGGCTGCTGTATTTGCTGTTACTGCAAGTGCTGTATCAATGTTTAGAACAATTGTACTGGACCCTAAATTGGTCCTTTATTCTGTACCATACTTTGGGTTTTGGGAGTTCTGTTTTCATTTGAAAATAACCTGAGCATAGCATAAGGAAAATTTCTAGTTGTAAATAATTTAATGTAAATAGGGCTCTCAATCTGGCTGTAGGGGTGACCTTTCCCCTTTTTTTGTTTTAGTAATAATAGCCATCAATAATAGGCCCAGAAACTTCTTGGTTCTTTTTCTTTCTTCTAATGCAGAGATAAGCTGTGGCAATGGGAACCCCCTTTGCCAAGGTCTATTTAATTGGACCAGCAACCAGAGTTGTGCTTTTTGTTTGGCGATGTAAACAAAGGTTACATGTAAATGTGATATGTTTGTAGTAGAGAAACGGGGTCACCCATGTTTTGTTTCCTATGAAAATAGTATGTATCTTATTAAAATCTGGAGTTGCAGATGTAAGAAAGTATATGATCTTGTAGTACATATAATAATGCTGTTAATTTCATTGGTATAGGACCAGTTAAATTTGCCATGCATACATAAATGTAGCAGGACCATGTCTAAATTTTTTTTGAACAAATGGTAGGCCAATCCTCCAACAGGAAGTTTTAATAGAGGAATAGGCACTAGTGGAATATTTACATCCAAGTATCAGACCGACAAATCCGGGATTCCATCTGGGGTTAGAAGCACCATAATGGAAAGGAAGTGACCAATTCCAGGTATGTCCTTCCCAAGTTCTATTACTTTTTATCACCGTCAGTCCTTAGGGTCCCCAATTTGTAAGAATTGTATTGTTAAATAGGGATATTTGGGTAAAATTATGTGAATGGCAAAGGTTCCATGAAAAGCCATCATAGGACTCCATCTTTAGCCAGGGTCTGGTGCATATTGGCACTGGAGGTTTTGGTATTCATTTTCCCTCAGTCATGTTTCCTCCTATTACTATTGTGAGAACAAAATGTTGATATTTGATAGTACTTACCCAAGATTCATCTTTTGGTGTTTTAAGTATGCTATTCATATACCACCACTTGTCAAGAGGGATACAGAGGCTTTTGTTAATATTGCTAGTGTTAGGATTATAACAGAAACATAGAGGGATGCCCAAGTGAGGAAAAGACCAATTTATTGAGAGTCTGTGTGATGGATAGTTAGATGAATCATCAGCATTAATGGGAATCCAATGTCTTCCAGTAATAGAGGAGTCATTAGACAAGAAAGGAGTTTGGGGATCTTCCCAAGAAACTAGATCAAACACAGGAAGTCTAAGAAGATAAGCTCCATAGGTAAAAGTAGAATGTGAGTGAGCAAAATCAACAGGTAATGAATGCAGACATATTAGCAGGAATATTACCTTTACTGAGTTGGCAGGAAGGCAAGAGATGATAGGGTCATCTCTTTTCAGGGGTCACGGGCATGGCCGTGTTGATTAGAAACTCTTCACCCTGTGAGGTTAGTTTTTTAACATTAGCCTCCATCTCCAGGAAATGCCTCCATTGGCTAAGTGATCAGTCTTCTTCTATGGATTTGACATCCCGCTGGGAAGGGTCATTGTCATCATTATAACCTTGTGGGTTATAAGGAATTCCAGTGGAGTGGTATGTTCCAGGTAATATTCCAAATAAAAAGGCCCAGTTGGTCAAAAGATTTCATTTACAATTTAAATCTTGGGAAGTTTGTTGAAACCTTAGAAAGTTATAAAGCACATCCTAAATAGGATTACAATAGATCATTATAAGTCTTAATTATTTATTTAACCAAGGTGGCAATAAGTGATTTTTTTCAAGACAAATATGTAGGGTTATATAGTTGTTTGCAAAATTTAGTTCTATTAACATTGAGAAGTTTTAACTAAGTAATCAAAGACCCGGTAAAGACAAAACATAAAGCTTTGGTTTTTTTGGCAGACAAAAGAGAAAAGACCTTTTTTTACCTTTTTTTTTTTTTTTCTCAAGAGCAAATCAACAATCCAAGAAAATCTTGTCTTTTCACACAGACAAATGGAATAGGATAGAGAACCCAGAATTGGACCCACAAATGTATGGCCAACTAATCTTTGACAAAGCAGGAAAGAGCATCCAATGGAAAAAAGTCTCTTCAGCAAATGGTGCTTGGAGAACTGGACAGCAAAATGCAGAAGAATGAAACTAGACCACTTTCTTATACCATACACAAAAATCAACTCAAAATGGATTAAAGGCCTAAATGTGAGACAGGAAACCATCAAAACCCTAGAGGAGAAAGGAGGCAACAACCTCTTTGACCTCAGCTGCAACAATACCTTACTAGACACATCACCAAAGGCAAGGGAATTAAAAGCAAAAATGAACTATTGTGACCTCATAAAGATAAAAACCTTCTGCACTGCAAAGGAAACAACAAAACTAAAAGGCAACCAATGGAATGGGAAAAGATATTTGCAAATGACATATCGGATAAAGGGCTAGTATCCAAAATCTATAAAGAATTTACCAAACTCCACACCCAGAAAACAAATAATCCAGTGAAGAAATGGGAAGAAGACATGAATAGACACTTTTCCAAAGAAGACATCCAGATGGCCAACGGACACGTGAAAAGATGTTCAACGTCACTCATCATCAGGGAAATACAAATCAAAGCCACACTGAGATACCATGTCACACTGGTCAGAGTGGCTAAAATGAACAAATTGGGAAACTACAGATGCTAGCAAGGATGTGGAGAAACAGGAACCCTGTTGCACTGTTGGTGGGAATGCAAACTGGTGCAACCACTCTGGAAAACAGTGTGGATGTTCCTCAAAAAATTAAAAATAGAGCTGCCCTATGACCTAGCAATAGCACTACTAGGAACTTACCCAAGAGATACAGGAGTGCTGATGCATAGGGGCACATGTACCCCAATGTTTATAGCAGTGCTTTCAACAATAGCCAAATTATGGAAAGAGCCTGAATGTCCACCAAATGATGAATGGATAAGAAGATGTGGTTTATATATTCAATGGAATACTGCTTGGCAATGAGGTAGAATGAAATCATTCCATTTGCAGCAATGTGGATGGAACTGGAAGGTATTATGCTGGGTGAAATAAGTTAGTCAGAGGACAGATATCATATGTTTTCACTCATATGTGGATCTTGAGAAACTCAACAGATTACCATGGAGGAAGGGTAGAGGGAAAAATAGTTACAAACAGAGAGGGAGGGAGGCAAACCATAGGAGACTTTTAAATATACAGAGAACAAACTGAGGGTGGATGGGGGGGGGCGTAAGGGAGAGGGAAAATAGGTGATAGGCATTGAGGAAGGCACTTGTTGGGATGAACACTGGGGTGTTGTATGTAAGCCAATTTAACAATAAATTATATTCATAAAAAAAGAACCTAGAAAAAAAAAACCTTCTCTTTTGAACAGAAAAAAGCAGAATTTCAATCTTGTATTGGTGTATTTTAAAAATCCATTCATTTTAACCTTAGTCTTGACCGTACATAAAATTCCTTTTCAGACTTCCCTTCACGAACCTCCTGTAACTTGCCTTTGCATTTAGATTTTGTCCCAAGCCATTTCTCTTCAAGCCACCAGTCTTATTTAGGACAAAATTATTTTCTTTTACCTTCATCAAAAATATATTTCTTTTTCTTATACCTTTTTTGACATATCTCCTACTTTTCTACATACAGAGTTGCTTTATTTTCATCAGGCTTAATTACATTTAGCAGAATTTTAACTCTTAGAAACCTTAGTTTCCAGTGAAAACCGGAAGTAGTACTACTGAAGTAGTAACCAATTGTGAACTGTTACATTCTTTAAATGTAATGTTAGAATTCTTTAAATGGCAAATTTACGAATCATTTAAGCATAAAGCATTAAGCTTTTGGGCAGTAGGCCCAAATATCCTTAGTTTTCCAGTAATAAGTCAAAAATGTAAACCTACATTTAATAATTAATGCTTCAGCATTCCATCTGATTTGGAAAAGGCTTAAATGTCCAATGAATTTAATTTTAATTTATTATCCAAGCAAACCTTTAAAATTTTGGGTTATCAAAGACCCTGAGAGCTATCTTAACAATTATTCATGAAAATCTTTGAGATAGAATTAGCCATCATTTTAAGTCGTCTTTTTGTTAACAAATTGCAACAGAGATAACATGAGCTTATTTGACCTTCAGTAAACATAGGTAGAAAAAGTTATATATTTAATGTTGATAATTCTAAAGACAGGTGTATTTTAATGGAAACAATAAACTTAAATCACTTTAACTACCAAATATGTTCAATTTGGGTCCATTTGAAAATAAGCAATTTGTTTACCATTGTCAGTTTTATCTGGGACATTGGTGGGGAGACTGGAAATGGGTAGCGTAAGTCTAAGGGGATGCTCTTTGCTCCTTGACAGCAAAGGGAGGAGGTGTCGATGGTTCCAGAGGCATGGAAGATGTAGGCTGCACCCAAGGTGGTGCAGAAACCGGAAGAGGGTGAAGGGAAGGCAGAAGAGGTGAGGTGCCTCCAGGAAGGCTGGAGGTGGATAAAAGTCCAGTGGACAGAGAAAGAGGTTTTCCAGTCCTAATGCCCGTCAGCTAGGACAGACGAGCAGATGCAGGGTTTTTTTTGTTTGTGTGGAAATGGGAAGTTTTCCGAAACAAAAGGAGTTTCAGCAGCTTAGGAATATTCCTTAAAACCTCCTTCCTGAGGTAGACTAACCAGAGACAATTGGCTCCAATTCTCATAGTCTAATTAACTCAGGTAATGAATGAGGGAGAGGCCCCCACATACAATTAGAGTAACCTGAGTCTATTAGGAAGGATGTACAGTGAGAGCAAAAGAAACAAGAAGACAAGGGATTGTGCACGCCTGATTGGAACAGAAAAGATTAAGGATATTTTTCTCATCTCATTGTAAGCATTGAGTGCCCTAGTTCCTACCTGGATGAGCTGATGGACTTTCCCCATTTTTGGGCCTGAGATATGAGGTGCGCAGCTACAGCCTGGAGGCAGTCAATTCTGCTGGTCCCTTTTGGGCACCACTTGTTGCCTCGCACCGAAGAAAAAGTTCTCAGACACTTAGATTGAGCTGACATGCAGGGCTGCTTCGGCCAGCGAAAACAGCAGCAGCAGCAAACTGCACACAGCTTTTATTTTATTTTTTTAAATCAGTTATCAGTATTCAAGAATATCAAGGCATAGAACAAGAAAACAAAGGATCTTCTGGTGGTTATGTGAAAACATGCAGAAAGTGCATGCAGCTCCAAGGAGTGCCAGGAAGTTACAAAGGATTTTGTATGTAACCGTCATTTGGGGGGATCATGGGGCTCTGTTCTCCTAATGCTATCACGTATGGCAGCCTTGAGACCAGAACATTGCTGACGACTCAACAATTACCCCCATCCACCCTTCAGGACTTACAATACACTTTCTAGAAATAACTCCACAGATTAGAGCACTGAAAAGAAAGAAACAGACTTAGTAGAAACTTTGAACATTAAATTTCACTATTCAGAAAAGCCTAGGCTAATGTGAAAGAGATAGCATACTTTTTACTTGGTAATTTTGTACCCCCACCCCCTACTCCAACTCCAGTTGTATGAGGGCTTATGGATGATATTTTATCAGTTATAAAACGAATTTTATGGGGATTTTTTTCAGTGTCTGTTCTATATGTTGAATTTCCCAGTTCCAGTTATCCAGCTGAATTCTACTAAATACCTATAAAGAGGTATATACAACAGTTTTCATCTCCATTTTTAAAAAGTGATTTAGTTGGGCCACAAAATATGTAGATACAATGACTTAATGTTCACTGAAAAGAAATAAGTGGTATAAATACTAGACAAATAATTATTAGTAATATCATTTATTTGCTGTTATGTCCAGCAATGAGTATTTCCAATCAGAGTTTTGGTTGGTTGGTTGGGGTTTTTTTGCTACCATTTAAATATTTTCCACTCTCTGACTCAGTTCCAGTCTTTACAACTTATTTATTTTGGCTCTTTTGCGTCATCTGAACTTTCCAAGTCTGGCATCTTGTCCTACAATTCTGGCCCATGTTTCCTCACTCCTAGTCACACCCTGCTCTTTAGCATAAATATTATGCAAGCCCAGTGGGCGAATGAGTGGCAGGTGACTGGGTTGCCGGGCCTGGATTCACCCTAAGAAGTATATACCAAAGGTGACAGCCTTCCCATCCAGCAAGGTGTTGCACTTCTTCCTTCCTTAATTTATTCCTTCTGTCTCATCACATACTTAGCACCTTCTCTGTCTCAGATGCTGTTTTATGCTCTTGAAATGCTTAAGAAAACAAAACATATAAGGACTCTTGTCCTTAATTTTAGCTCATTTGTTTATATTATTTTGCTTGCCCTTTTGCTTTTGCTCTCTTTTACAGCAAAGATTAAAAACAAATTGTTTCTGAGCCGTTACTCTGCAAAACATGGGTTGCCAGGAGTTGGTTTCAAAGCGAGGAAAACGCGTGCGTGACTGGAGGTGTGCGTGTGCGCGTGTGCGCGTGCGTGAGGTGCGTAGGGGCGGTCTCACGTAGCTTCTGAACGTACTTGCATACTTGCGTGGTGGCGCGGGCGGAGTGCAGTATGACAAAACCCCTGCTTGCTTTTTGCTGCCATTCTCGTTCTAACAAAGGATTTGATTGTAACTTTGAAAGGCAGTGCATACGAAGAGATAAAATAATTAGGGAGAAAAAAACAAAACAAAACACCACACTACCTCCTTTTGGAAGACATCACCTCTCCGTTGTCTGGAGGAAACTGGTTGGTATCAGATGGCCAGATTCAGGGAAGCGAAGATGAGGAACAGGCCTTGCCCTACTTGTTAGACCCGGACTATGGATCCCAGGGTAACTGCCCAAGGGACGGTGAGGTATGGTGAAGGGCACTGCACAAGCCGGGCCTATAAGGGGTGAGAAAATAGGTGTATGTTGGAATTGTGTGTTTATCTCTCACAAACTGTCACATTTCTTTTCCTCAGTGGTTCATCCAGTAATTCTGTGTGGAATTCAACAAGATGTTGGAGATACGAATGCAAATGAGACAAGGTTCCTGACCCCCAACTCCAGGAGATAAACCATGCAGGAGGGGAGGCTGCACAGCACCTGCCCCTCTGGAGCTGGGGAAGTTTACGTGGAGAAGAGGACAACTGCCACGGATCTTGAAAGAAAGGTGAGTGTCAGGCGGGTGGTGGTGTAGAGACAAAATTCAGAGACCGAAGGGAAATGAAAAGGGCAGTGGAAAATCAGGAGTGACTAAATGCATGCTAGTTATTACCTTTGGGATATATGGAAACCAGTGACCTTTGAACTCAGTACAAAGAAAGCTAACTTTTCTGTATTCTGTCGTATGTTTTATTTAAAATTAAACAAAACAGGTTGATTAACAACTGTCGATTCTGGGCTTTGTTACATATACATTTCAATACTCTTTTTTTTTTTTTTTTTACTTCATTTTATTATACTCTTCATTTAGTTTTTCAAATAAAATTTACATATATCTTACCATCCATACATGCATGTATATACACTATTATGTACAGATATCCTGTGTGGTTGGCCAGAATTTCATTTCCGTCTGGAAAGTGACCCCTGGAAGCTACAACTGTGTTTGCTGCCTGAACAGGTTTGACGTTCCCACAAACCTCCAGGTACCACTTGACCTGATGATGCTTGGATGTGAGCCTCTGATATTGGCTTTTCGAGGGGGGCAGATGGTCTCCAGGTTCTGTCTTCTTCTCTCCTCACTTGGCTGACATGAGCTGGAGTTAGGAAACCCATGGACGTGGCACTGACTCACCTAGTGCTTGGCTGAGCCTGGAGCTCCTCCAGGAGGTGGTGGGAAGGGCAGCTGTTGGCAGAAGAGATCCTCACCTGAATGGCACGGGGTTTCCCAGAAAGCCTGAGGAATATCGGGGTGGAGAGTTTCACTTTCCTTTAGCAATAAACAAATAATCCACTTGATTCCAGATGAACTAAATGTCAAAGGGTGACATTTTCTCACTTAGCTTATCTCTTTACCCTTTACCAGAGCTCAAAGAAGGAAATTACTATTCCCCTTCCTGCCTGGAAATGACAATCACTCAACAGATATACCACACCTTGTATCACTTGAAACCAATTTTATTTATTTATTTATTTATTTATTTATTTATTTATTTAGAGAAAAAGAGAGCAGAGGAGGGGCAGAGAGAGAGAGAGAGAGAGAGAAAGAGAATCTTAAGCAGGGTCTTCTCAGTGGGAAGCCTGATTTGGGCTCCCATTTCACAACCCAGAGATCATGACCTGAGGAGAAATCAAGAGTTAGACACTTAAGTGCCTGAGCCACCCAGGCGCCCTGAATCTAATTTTATCTTTAAAAACAAATACTAATCCTTAAATATATATTTTTTACATTATATATATACATTATATATATGTCTATATGTATGTATATTTATTTGCTATTTGATATAAATAGCAAATACATATATACATGTATGTGTACATGTATACATACATACGTACATATATACATATGTATGTATATGTATGTATGTATATACACATGTATATGTATATATATATGTGTATATATATATATTTTTTTTTAAACAAAGGTCCTTTTTTCTTATAGTTCTTACGTAGTTATATATATATAACTATATATATATATAGAACTATATATAGTTCTTGGGTAAATAGCACTACCTAGTGGCACTTAGGGTAAAATTTAGATCATACAGAGAAGTATCTCACTATTTTTCCTCATCTTCAGTGTGCTCAGCCCTGGTTGGTTTCCTCCTCTTCTGCCAATATGGCAGTCATATTCTCATGGTTCTGCCTTTGCTTGTGCCCTCGAATGAACTTCCAGATTTGTTACAGAATCCATTTCAATGTTGGGCAAACAACAAGTGTTCAATAAATACCTAATTCCATGGTTTTCATTGAGTGCATCAGTGTTCCCTAGGGATTCCTGAAATCCTTTTAGAGGTTCAGCAATGTATTATGAAAAACCATTTCATAATAAGACAAAGAAGTTAATTGACTTTTTTTTTTTTAACTCTTTTTGATCTCAGTATTTCAAATACAGGGAATATCAGCAGATATAATCTATATAATCAAAGCTTGGTGAAGTTCTTAGTGGTTTTTAAGAGTGAATAGGTCCTAATTACACTAAGTCCTGGAGTAATTAAGAATTACTGCCCTAATTGATTGGTATATATACTAGCACCAAGAGGTGCTAGTATATATAATATATAGTATATATTAAATATTATGCAACACTCAATTCTTCTCTCTGAGAATGTTTTAAAACCTGATGTTGCAAGATTTGGAATATGAATCAGTATTACTCTTAGATCCTCTAAGAGGATGAGCGGGGCCAGGATGGCTCTCAGGTTGTGAGATCCTGATATTCAGCTGCAGATTAGTTGGGATCAGTAGTCTGTTGAGTTCAGTTAGTACTAGATAGATGATTGGCTTTGGACTAAAACAATGAAAGGATAAATCAAGAACGTTGAAATTGTTAATGAAATGTATCAGTCTGAGTGTTTAGAATCAGTTTTAGCTATTTTCAGCAGAAGATGAATTTATTAAAGAGAGTTAGGAATCTTTCCAAATTTTTGTGGCCTTTATGGCTGCGAACAGTGTCCAGATCATCCTAACACATTTATATGGCCAGTACTGGCCCTAGATGCTGGGTGTCCCTGGTGCCTCTGAAAGCTGGGGGTGTTGGCCATCACCCTCACTGGAACAGATTACACATAGCACCTCCTCCATAGCAATGACTTAAAATTCATATTGTCATAAGAGTACATCCAATTGGGAACAGTCCAGTCACACCTGTACCCAAGTCACAAAGGAAGCCAAGAGAGTGAGATTCTGTGCTCTATTTTGGAGATGCAGGGACTTCAAGTGTGAAATTCTCCAAACACAGAAAGAGTGTGCACGAGGTATTTGGTGTCAAAAAGTAGGTCTTCCCATAGTCTTCTGCTTGGCTGTCCAACACATACACTTATTCCATACTTTAAATTCCTAGCAACAGTAATACAACACTAACCTTCAAACAAATAAAAGCACACTTACCCTCTCCCCTAAAAAGAGAAACAATTATCAGTTAAAAATGATTTTAGGGGCTCCTGGGTGGCTTAGTCAGTTATATGTCTGATTCTTGATTTTGAATCAGGTCATGATCTCACAGCTTGTGAGTATGAGCCCCAAGTTGAGCTCTGTGCTAACAATGAGGAACTTGTTTGGAATTCTTTCTCTCCCTCTCTCTCTGCCCCTCCCCTGCTCACTCTGCCTCTCTCAAAATAAATAAATAAGTCATAAGATGGCTACCAATAGCTGTAGACATCAGATTTCATCAACCCTTCCCGAGCAGGAAAAAAATGGAAACAGACAAAATTACTTCTCCATCTGAGGCTTTGTTCTTTTAACTGGGGGGGGGGGGAACCCCAACTACCAGCCAAATATTACTGGGCAGACCTGACTCACATTGCTATCATTTGGCTAGTCACTGATAAAGAGGAATGATTAACTTAAGACCAAACATGGTTTATCACTTAGGGCTGGGGAAAGAGCAATGGTCACCATCTAAACATGAAACTGGAATGCTGTTAGAAGGAAAGAAATGGCAGACATTAGTGTTACATTGGCAATGGATACTGTCTTCTGATTCATAATACCAAAAAAACCGCTTATACCATTCATTGTTTGCTAGAGATTGTTTTTATTGAGTTATGGGTTAAACATGTTTTAAGCAAAATAAATTTGTTTTTGTGTATAATTTAACAATGGCCAACTATTTTAGTATGAAAGGAAAGTGTGTGGATGTTAAAGAGTTAAAATGGTCCAAATAGTCCAACTTTTCCTGCCTTGTGAACCTGGCTCACCATCTCTGAGGAGCTATAAGTGATGAATACAACACTTCTTGAATTGGTAGCAGCATGGCTCTTAGAGAAGAATCTAGAAGGTAAGATTTAAAGCCATAGGTGATATTTGTGACAAAGGCTCCTGTATAGATGTAACCCTGCTCTCCAATATAAATTTGCTTTAAAAAAATTTTTTTTTTTTTTAATATTAGAAAGAGAGAGCACAGGGGGGAGAGGGGTAGAGGGAGAGAGAAAGAATCCCAAGCAGGCTCCATGCTCAGCGCCCAGCCCAGTGCCGAGCCCAGTGCCGGGCATGACCCCACTACCCTGGGATCATGACCTGAGCTGAAATCAAGCTCAACTGACTGAGCCACCCAGGTGCCCCAAATTTGCTTTTAATAGCCTCCAAAATTGCAGGCTTTCTCCAACTTAAGGTATGGTGCCAGATGGTCTCATTGCTCTCACCTGACCTCTCCTCAGGTCCTCACTCAACTGATTAAGTCAACATGAGCATAGTAGCTCCTTGGATAATTGGGGTTTTTAAAAAGCTTTATAGAGGTATAATTGCACACATGTAGTATATATATATCTAGATGAGTTTGGACATATGCCATGATACCCATGATAGCATCGCCACAATCACAGTGGGCTGGGTCACAGTGCCCTCTGCTGATTCCTGGAGTCCCATGCTCATTCAGCACAAGGAAGGAAAGTCACTCAGATCTAGTACAGGATGTGTGGGCAAAATGCTGATGGAGTCCCTGTTTTCAGCACCTCATTGGTCAGTATCAACACCTTGTGAAAGTTAAGGATCCAAAGGGCATTTCAGTCAAGTGATGGCAAAAAGAGCTAGTTTCGTCTCTTTTTCTCACTTAAAATTGTTAAGTGACCTAATATTTTTTTATATGAAATTTATTTTCAAAGTGGTTTCCATACAACACCCAGTGCTCATCCCAACAGGTGCCCTCCTCAATGCTCATCACCCACTTTCCCTTCCCCCCCACCCCCATCAACCCTCAGTTTATTCTCAGTTTTTAAGAGTCTCTTATGGTTGGCTCCCTCCCTCTCTAACCGTTTTTTTTCTCTTCCTTTCCCCTCCCCCATGGTCTTCTGTTAAGTTTCTCAGAATCCACATAAGAGTGAAAACATATGGTATCTGTCTTACTCTGTATGACTTATTTCACTTAGCATAACACTCTCCAGTTCCATCCACGTTGCTACAAAAGGCCATATGTCATCCTTTCTCATTGCCAACTAGTATTACATTGTGTATATAAACCACAACTTCTTTATCCATTCATCAGTTGATGGACATTTAGGCTCTTTCCATAATTTGGCTATTGTTGAAAGTGCTGCTATAAGCATTGGGGTACAAGTGCTGCTATGCATCCCTAATATTAGAAAGAAGATGTTAGCGGGGCACCTGGGTGGCTCAGTTGGTTGAGCGTCCGACTTCAGCTTGGGTCATGATCTCATAGTCTGTGAGTTCGAGCCCTGCGTCGGGCTCTGTGCTGACAGCTCAGAGCCCGGAGCCTGTTTCAGATTCTGTGTCTCCCTCTCTCTCTCACCCTCCCCCATTCATGCTCTGTCTCTCTCTGTCTCAAAAATAAATAAACGTTAAAAAATTAAAAAAAAGAAAGAAGATGTTAGGGAAGGTTTAGAATGTTTTCAGGGGGATTATATTGAACTAAAACTATCTCAAGATATCATCTACATGAAAATATACTACATTTGGAAAAAATAATGTTTACTTATTTTAAAGTTTATTTATTTTGAGAAAGGGAGGGAGAGCGTGATCAGGGAAGGGGCCGAGAGGGAGAGAGAATCTCAAGCAGGTTCTGCACTGTCAGCACAGAGCCCATTGAAGGGCTCGAATCCACAAACCGTGAGATCATGACCTGAACCTAAATCAAGAGTCAGACACTTAACCAACTGAACCACTCAGGTGCCCCAAGAATGTTTGCTTTTAAAAATAAAATGAACAAATCAGCAGACTATAGATGCTGGAGAGGATGTGGAGAAACGGGAACCCTGTTGCACTGTTGGTGGGAATGCAAACTGGTGCAGCCACTCTGGAAAACAGTGTGGAGGTTCCTCAAAAAATTAAAAATAAATCTACCCTATGACCCAGCAATAGCACTGCTAGGAATTTACCCAAGGGATACAGGAGTACTGATGCATAGGGGCACTTGTGCCCCAATGCTTATAGCAGCACTCTCAACAATAGCCAAATTATGGAAAGAGCCTAAATGTCCATCAACTGATGAATGGATAAAGAAGTTGTGGTTTGGAGTTGCTTTTTATTACAGTTTAGTTTTGAAGGTGAATTATATATTTTGGATAGAAGTCCTTTCTCAGAATTATAGACTTGGCAATGGAAGAAGATGGCGGCGTAAGAGGACGCTGGGCTCACCGCGCGTCCTGCTGATCACTTAGATTCCACCTACACCTGCCTAACTAACCCAGAAAACCACCCGAAGACCAGCAGAACGGAGTCTCCGGAGCCAAGCGCAGACGAGAGGCCCACGGAAGAGGGTAGGAAGGGTGGAGAGGTGGTGCATGCTGCACAGACTGGCAGGAGGGAGCTGGGGCGGAGGGGCAGCCTGCCGGCCAAGCAGAGCCCCCGAGTCTGGCTGGCAAAAGCAGAGGGGCCTGGTGGAGTGTGTTCCGACAGCAAGCGCAAATTAGCATCTGGGAGGTCATAAGTTAACAGCTCTGCTCGGAGAGTGGAAAGGCTGGAGGACAAAGGGAGGGAGAGTTGCTGAGCCCCAGGACGACAGAGCTATTTGGCGAGGAACAAAGGCGCTCACCAGCGCCATCTCCCTCGCCCATCCCCCAGCCAAAATCCCAAAGGGAACCAGTTCCTGCCAGGGAACTTGATCGCTCTGCATAAACACCCAACGGTGTGCTTCTGTGGAGCCAACCCTCTGGCAGTGGGTCTGACTCCCTCCCGCTGCCACAGGGCCCCTCCTGAAGTGGATCACCTAAGGAGAAGCGAGCTAAGCCTGCCCCTCCTGCCCCCGTGCACCTTGCCTACCCACCCCAGCTAATACGCCAGATCCCCAGCACCACAAGCCTGGCAGTGTGCAAGTAGCCCAGACGGGCCACGCCACACCACAGTGAACCCCGCCCCTAGGAGAGGGGAAGAGAAGGCACACACCAGTCTGACTGTGGCCCCAGCGGTGGGCTGGGGGCAGACATCAGGGCTGACTGCGGCTCTGCCCACCAACTCCAGTTATACACCACAGCACAAAGGAAGTGCCCTGCAGGCCCGCACCACTCCAGGGACTATCCAAAATGACCAAACGGAAGAATTCCCCTCAGAAGAATCTCCAGGAAATAACAACAGCTAATGAACTGATCAAAAAGGATTTAAATAATATAACAGAAAGTGAATTTAGAATAATAGTCATAAAATTAATCGCTGGGCTTGAAAACAGTATAGAGGACAGCAGAGAATCTCTTGCTACAGAGATCAAGGGACTAAGGAACAGCAAGGAGGAGCTGAAAAACGCTTTAAACAAAATGCAAAACAAAATGGAAACGACGACGGCTCGGATTGAAGAGGCAGAGGAGAGCATAGGTGAACTAGAAGATAAAGTTATGGAAAAAGAGGAAGCTGAGAAAAAGATAAAAAAATCCAGGAGTATGAGGGGAAAATTAGAGAACTAAGTGATACACTAAAAAGAAATAATATATGCATAATTGGTATCCCAGAGGAGGAAAAGAGAGGTAAATGTGCTGAAGGGGTACTTGAAGAAATAATAGCTGAGAACTTCCCTGAACTGGGGAAGGAAAAAGGCATTGAAATCCAAGAGGCACAGAGAACTCCCTTCAGACGTAACTTGAATCGATCTTCTGCACGACATATCATAGTGAAACTGGCAAAATACAAGGATAAAGAGAAAATTCTGAAAGCAGCAAGGGATAAACGTGCCCTCACATATAAAGGGAGACCTATAAGACTCGTGACTGATCTCTCTTTTGAAACTTGGCAGGCCAGAAAGGATTGGCACGAGATCTTTAATGTGCTGAACAGGAAAAATATGCAGCTGAGAATCCTTTATCCAGCAAGCCTGTCATTTAGAATAGAAGGAGAGATAAAGGTCTTCCCAAACAAACAAAAACTGAAGGAATTCATCACCACTAAACCAGCCCTACAAGAGATCCTAAGGGGGATCCTGTGAGACAAAGTACCAGAGACATCGCTACAAGCATAAAACATACAGACATCACAATGACTCTAAACCCCTTATCTTTCTATAATAACACTGAATGTAAATGGATTAAATGTGCCAACCAAAAGACATAGGGTATCAGAATGGATAAAAAAACAAGACCCATCTATTTGCTGTCTACAAGAGACTCATTTTAGATCTGAGGACACCTTTAGATTGAGAGTGAGGGGATGGAGAACTATTTATCATGCTCCTGGAAGCCAAAAGAAAGCTGGAGTAGCCATACTTATATCAGACAAACTAGACTTTAAATTAAAGGCTGTAACAAGAGATGAAGAAGGGCATTATATAATAATCACAGGGTCTATCCATCAGGAAGAGCTAACAATTATAAATGTCTATGCGCCGAATACCAGAGCCCCCAAATATATAAAACAATTACTCATCAACATAAGCAACCTTATTGATAAGAATGTGGTAATTTCAGGGGGCTTTAACACCCCACTTACAGAAATGGATAGATCATCTAGACACACGGTCAATAAAGAAACAAGGGCCCTGAATGATACATTGGATCAGATGGACTTGACAGATATATTTAGAACTCTGCATCCCAGAGCAACAGAATATACTTTCTTCTCGAGTGCACATGGAACATTATCCAAGATAGATCATATACTGGGTCACAAAACAGCCCTTCATAAGTTTACAAGAATTGAAATTATACCCTGCATACTTTCAGACCACAATGCTATGAAGCTTGAAATCAACCACAGAAAAAAGTCTGGAAAATCTTCAAAAGCATGGAGGTTAAAGAACACCCTACTAACGAATGAGTGGGTCAACCAGGCAATTAGAGAAGAAATTAAAAAATATATGGAAACAAACGAAAATGAAAATACAACAATCCAAACGCTTTGGGACGCAGCGAAGGCAGTCCTGAGAGGAAAATACATTGCAATCCAGGCCTATCTCAAGAAACAAGAAAAATCCCAAATACAAAATCTAACAGCACACCTAAAGGAAATAGAAGCAGAACAGCAAAGGCAGCCTAAACCCAGCAGAAGAAGAGAAATAATAAAGATCAGAGCAGAAATAAACAATATAGAATCTAAAAAAACTGTAGAGCAGATCAACGAAACCAGGAGTTGGTTTTTTGAAAAAATAAACAAAATTGACAAACCTCTAGCCAGGCTTCTCAAAAAGAAAAGGGAGATGACCCAAATAGATAAAATCATGAATGAAAATGGAATTATTACAACCAATCCCTCAGATATACAAACAATTATCAGGGAATACTATGAAAAATTATATGCCAACAAATTGGACAACCTGGAAGAAATGGACAAATTCCTAAACACCCACACGCTTCCAAAACTCAATCAGGAGGAAATAGAAAGCTTGAACAGACCCATAACCAGCGAAGAAATTGAATCGGTTATCAAAAATCTCCCAACAAATAAGAGTCCAGCACCAGATGGCTTCCCAGGGGAGTTCTACCAGACGTTTAAAGCAGAGATAATACCTATCCTTCTCAAGCTATTCCAAGAAATAGAAAGGGAAGGAAAACTTCCAGACTCATTCTATGAAGCCAGCATTACTTTGATTCCTAAACCAGACAGAGACCCAGTAAAAAAAGAGAACTACAGGCCAATATCCCTGATGAATATGGATGCAGAAATTCTCAATAAGATACTAGCAAATCGAATTCAACAGCATATAAAAAGAATTATTCACCATGATCAAGTGGGATTCATTCCTGGGATGCAGGGCTGGTTCAACATTTGCAAATCAATCAACGTGATACATCACATTAATAAAAGGAAAGATAAGAACCATATGATCCTGTCAATCAATGCAGAAAAGGCCTTTGACAAAATCCAGCACCCTTTCTTAATAAAAACCCTTGAGAAAGTCGGGATAGAAGGAACATACTTAAACATCATAAAAGCCATTTATGAAAAGCCCACAGCTAACATCATCCTCAATGGGGAAAAACTGAGAGCTTTTTCCCTGAGATCAGGAACACGACAGGGATGCCCACTCTCACCACTGTTGTTTAACATAGTGTTGGAAGTTCTAGCATCAGCAATCAGACAACAAAAGGAAATCAAAGGCATCAAAATTGGCAAAGATGAAGTGAAGCTTTCGCTTTTTGAAGATGACATGATATTATACATGGAAAATCTGATAGACTCCACCAAAAGTCTGCTAGAACTGATACATGAATTCAGCAAAGTTGCAGGATACAAAATCAATGTACAGAAATCAGTTGCATTCTTATACACTAACAATGAAGCAACAGA
>NW_026057577.1:85495669-85496315 GCF_023721935.1 Panthera uncia
GAACTGATACATGAATTCAGCAAAGTTGCAGGATACAAAATCAATGTACAGAAATCAGTTGCATTCTTATACACTAATAATGAAGCAACAGAAAGACAAATAAAGAAACTGATCCCATTCACAATTGCACCAAGAAGCACAAAATACCTAGGAATAAATCTAACCAAAGATGTAAAAGATCTGTATGCTGAAAACTATAGAAAGCTTATGAAGGTAATTGAAGAAGATATAAAGAAATGGAAAGACATTCCCTGCTCATGGATTGGAAGAATAAATATTGTCAAAATGTCAAGACTACCCAAAGCTATCTACACATTCAATGCAATCCCAATCAAAATTGCACCAGCATTCTTCTAGAACTAGAACAAGCAATTCTAAATTTCATATGGAACCACAAAAGGCCCCAAATAGCCAAAGTAATTTTGAAGAAGAAGACCAAAGCAGGAGGCATCACAATCCCAGACTGTAGCCTCTACTACAAAGCTGTAATCATCAAGACAGCGTGGTATTGGCACAAAAACAGACACATAGACCAATGGAATAGAATAGAAACCCCAGAACTAGACCCACAAACGTATGGCCAACTAATTTTTGACAAAGCAGGAAAGAACACCCAATGGAAAAAAGACAGTCTCTTTAACAAATG
>NW_026057577.1:85501315-85501730 GCF_023721935.1 Panthera uncia
AGGGGAGGGTGGTTGATGGGTATTGAGGAGGGCACCTTTTGGGATGAGCACTGGGTGTTGTATGGAAACCAATTTGACAATAAATTTCATATATTGAAAAAAATAAATAAATAACTAAATAAATAACTAAATAAAGTTGTGGTTTATATACACAATGTAATACTAGTTGGCAATGAGAAAGGATGACATATGGCCTTTTGTAGCAACGTGGATGGAACTGGAGAGTGTTATGCTAAGTGAAATAAGTCATACAGAGAAAGACAGATACCATATGTTTTCACTCTTATGTGGATCCTGAGAAACTTAACAGAAGACCCTGGGGGAGGGGAAGGGAAGAGAAAAAAAACGGTTAGAGAGGGAGGGAGCCAACCATAAGAGACTCTTAAAAACTGAGAATAAACTGAGGGTTGATGGG
>NW_026057577.1:85501830-85504537 GCF_023721935.1 Panthera uncia
GGGGGGGAGGGGAAAGTGGGTGATAAGCATTGAGGAGGGCACCTGTTGGGATGAGCACTGGGTGTTGTATGGAAACCAATTTGACAATAAATTTCATATTAAAAAAAAGAATAAAACAATTAAAAAAAATGAAATACTCAGCTGTAGCCCTTGCCCACCATTCTCCATATCATTTAATAAGAGAATACAAGCTTCAGATATTAACAAACCTGGATTTGAAACCCAGGTCTCCTATACAATGAGTACTTGACTTTGGATAAATGTAGCATGGAAGACTTGCAGCTGCAAATATCAAAAATGGAACTTGAGAAACTCAACAGAAGACCATGGGGGAAGGGAAGGGGAAAAAATAGATACAGACAGAGAGGGAGGAAGGCAAACCATAAAAGACTCACGTACAGAGAACAAACTGAGGGTTGATGGAGGGGGTGAGAGGGGAAAATTGGTGATGGGCATTGAGGAGAACACTTGTTGGGATGAGCACTGGGTGTTGTATGTAAGCGATGAATCATAGGAATCTACCCCAAAACCAAGAGCACACTGTACACACTTGTATGTTAGCCAACTTGACAATAAATTATATTTTTTAAAATGCAAAAAAAAAGTAAAATAAAGACATCTATAAATTTTATTTTCCATTAAAAAAGTGGCAGAAAGAGAAATGAAATTTTAAGTAAACATGTCACATCACTTTCCAGGAACAATTAATGCTACATTTTTAAATGAATCCTGAAGAAATAAAATATAAATAACATAGAATATAAGAGCGCTTCATGTTTTTTCTCTTTAAATTTATTACAGCAACTTAAAAATATATCTCTCTCCTTCAAAAACAATAACCAGCAAACTGCCTTCTTAAAAACCCATATCATTTGGCACTTTTTTTGTGACTAGAAAGTGTTGGCTGTGGAAAACTAAATTGCCAGTTATTATAGTTAGTGTCCTGTAAAAAGTTTGTGCTCCAGACTTTTCCCAAGTTTAAGGCTTTAACTGCTCCCAAGCCAAGGGCTTGCCCTATACAGGAATGAGTAATGGTGGCTTTGAATCATTTCATACCTAACTTTCTTAACTATAACCTCTTTGACCATTCATTTTATGAGCTGTATCTAAAGTGATGAAGTGAAGGGATATCAGGAAAGCAGGATGAAGAGACTGTGGAGAAAAGACAGCATGTTGAGAGGTATTGCTCCTCACCACTTGGGACTAAGTATATCTGTAATTTCTGGCTTCACCCAGTCCACATTCCAGTCTCTGGTTTGCCAATGGATGGAGTACTGCCTCGTTCTGCCATGCAAGCCCAGAATACAACACAGTACTGGGCCTGTTTCTTTGCATTCCACAATCCAACCGTACTCAACCTATTCTTTTCCTGAACACGTGCTAATCATTAGGCGCTTATACTGCTTACTTGAAATTTTCCAATATGTCCATAGCTTTCCATTCCCGTGCTTTTGCATAAAAGCATTCTTGATGCCCATTCTTGATGCCCTCTCTGCCGATCTCCAAGAATAAAAGGAGAAAGCATTGCTTCTGGAATAAACCTCACCTGCTGGCAGGCCTGATGGAAGCTTCATAGTCTTTTCAGCTTTGAAATGAGGGTTTAATAAATTCACTGCTAAAAAAAAAATGCACTGCTCACTGGGGCTCTTGGAAAATGCCACATCCACAACAAAGCCTGTTTTCATCATCCAGGTAGGACTGCATGTCTCTTGGGCACCTCCCTGTGCTGTATGTCTGAGGGGTTGACTCCCATTCTTACATATGGTGTTCTGTTTAAGTACCCTCATGGTTGAAAATAAATCTGTGCCTGGAGATCAAAGGTCTGAAATAATCTGGCCTACCTTTTTGGAAATGACATTTTTTACACTTCATAATATATGTGTTTGTTTTCATGTAAAATAATGCATAGCTTTTCAGTTGGTGTGTACCAGAACACATTGGTGATTCAGCAAATGGTCTCCAGGTATGTGTTGAGATCTGGAATGACCCCAGTCAAGTCGCCTCCAGCTTTTTAAGTATTTGTTTTGAGAGAGAGAGAGAGAGAGAGAGAGAGAGAGAGAGAGAGAGAGAACACACTTGAGTTGGGGAGGGGCAGAGAGAGAGGGAGAGAGAGAATCCCAAGCAGGCTCTGCACTGTCAGCACAGAGCCCTACACGGGGCACAATCTCCTGAACTGTGAGACCATGACCTGAGCCAAAATCAAGAGTCAAATGCTTAACTGACTGAGCCACCCAGGCACCCCAAGGCTGCCTCCAGCTTTAATCAGTCTTGTCACTATACATGAGTGTGCCGCATATATATAGGCACTTTCTGTTTGCCAGTATGTGACACATGTTGAAAAACACTGCATAGTTGGTTCCTTGCACACATCCTGTCTCCTGCGGTCGTGCATGTGAGAGGCGTGTCTCTGGATAGACAGAGCTGGGCTATTATTCATCTGTGAATCCCCTTGTTGACTGGCAAGATGGCTTGAGTACCTCCTCAGTGAGTGTCTGCTCCAGGTAATTGAGTTGAATGAAAGAGAGAGGAAAGTGGATCAACCAGAGCAGACCAAATCAGACCCATTGCTACAACGCTGCAAAGACCCCAGAGCTTCCATTAGGCCTGCCAGGGTGTTTGGCTCACTCCAGAAGCAGTGCCTTCAACTTCACCTCATTTTCTTCCTTTCTCCCTATGGCCTCCATATTAAACTTCGACATTATTATTT